>NW_028318092.1:217500-285651 GCF_062004578.1 Staurois parvus | reverse complement strand
ATTGCGGGGCCCCTTACAGCCCACATGACAGGGCCCCTAGCCTGGGAGGGTGCAGGTGTATGGCCCAGAGCATGGAGCAGGAACAAACCTCTCAGTCACCTGGCCGGACTACCTGCGTCTAGATTGAACAATGTTTACATTTTACCCCTGGGGGGGGGGGGGGGGTTGTGTGTTCAGGTGGAGGTGCAGATGGTGGAAGTGTTCAGGTGGAGATGTAGATGGTGGAAGTGTTCAGGTGGAGTGGGAAGTGTTCAGGTGGAGGTGTAGATGGAGGAAGTGTTCAGGTGGTGTAGATGGTGGACGTGTTCAGGTGGAGGTGTAGATGGTGGAAGTGTTCAGGTGGAGGTGTAGATGGTGGAAGTGTTCAGGTGGAGGTGTAGATGGTGGAAGTGTTCAGGTGGAGATGTAGATGGAGGAAGTGTTCAGGTGGAGATGTAGATGGAGGAAGTGTTCAGGTGGAGATGTAGATGGTGGACGTGTTCAGGTGGAGATGTAGATGGAGGACGTGTTCAGGTGGAGATGTAGATGGAGGAAGTGTTCAGGTGGAGATGTAGATGGAGGAAGTGTTCAGGTGGAGGTGTAGATGGTGGACGTGTTCAGGTGGAGGTGTAGATGGAGGACGTGTTCAGGTGGAGGTGTAGATGGAGGACGTGTTCAGGTGGAGGTGTAGATGGTGGACGTGTTCAGGTGGAGATGTAGATGGAGGAAGTGTTCAGGTGGAGATGTAGATGGAGGAAGTGTTCAGGTGGAGATGTAGATGGTGGACGTGTTCAGGTGGAGATGTAGATGGAGGACGTGTTCAGGTGGAGATGTAGATGGAGGAAGTGTTCAGGTGGAGATGTAGATGGAGGAAGTGTTCAGGTGGAGGTGTAGATGGTGGAAGTGTTCAGGTGGAGGTGTAGATGGAGGACGTGTTCAGGTGGAGATGTAGATGGAGGACGTGTTCAGGTGGAGATGTAGATGGAGGAAGTGTTCAGGTGGAGATGTAGATGGAGGAAGTGTTCAGGTGGAGGTGTAGATGGTGGAAGTGTTCAGGTGGAGGTGTAGATGGTGGAAGTGTTCAGGTGGAGGTGTAGATGGTGGAAGTGTTCAGGTGGAGATGTAGATGGAGGAAGTGTTCAGGTGGAGGTGTAGATGGTGGAAGTGTTCAGGTGGAGGTGTAGGTGGTGGAAGTGTTCAGGTGGAGGTGTAGATGGTGGAAGTGTTCAGGTGGAGGTGTAGATGGAGGAAGTGTTCAGGTGGAGGTGTAGATGGTGGAAATGTTCAGGTGGAGGTGTAGATGGTGGACGTGTTCAGGTGGATATATAGATGGAGGACGTGTTCAGGTGGAGGTGTAGATAGTGGAAGTGTTCAGGTGGAGGTGTAGATGGAGGACGTGTTCAGGTGGAGATGTAGATGGTGGAAGTGTTCAGGTGGAGGTGTAGATGGAGGAAGTGTTCAGGTGGAGATGTAGATGGTGGACGTGTTCAGGTGGAGGTGTAGATGGAGGAAGTGTTCAGGTGGTGTAGATGGTGGACGTATTCAGGTGGAGGTGTAGATGGTGGAAGTGTTCAGGTGGAGGTGTAGATGGAGGAAGTGTTCAGGTGGAGGTGTAGATGGTGGAAGTGTTCAGGTGGAGGTGTAGATGGAGGACGTGTTCAGGTGGAGATGTAGATGGAGGACGTGTTCAGGTGGAGATGTAGATGGAGGAAGTGTTCAGGTGGAGATGTAGATGGAGGAAGTGTTCAGGTGGAGGTGTAGATGGTGGAAGTGTTCAGGTGGAGGTGTAGATGGTGGAAGTGTTCAGGTGGAGGTGTAGATGGTGGAAGTGTTCAGGTGGAGATGTAGATGGAGGAAGTGTTCAGGTGGAGGTGTAGATGGTGGAAGTGTTCAGGTGGAGGTGTAGGTGGTGGAAGTGTTCAGGTGGAGGTGTAGATGGTGGAAGTGTTCAGGGGGAGATGTAGATGGAGGAAGTGTTCAGGTGGAGGTGTAGATGGAGGAAGTGTTCAGGTGGAGGTGTAGATGGTGGACGTGTTCAGGTGGAGGTGTAGATGGAGGAAGTGTTCAGGTGGAGGTGTAGATGGTGGAAATGTTCAGGTGGAGGTGTAGATGGTGGACGTGTTCAGGTGGATATATAGATGGAGGACGTGTTCAGGTGGAGGTGTAGATAGTGGAAGTGTTCAGGTGGAGGTGTAGATGGAGGACGTGTTCAGGTGGAGATGTAGATGGTGGAAGTGTTCAGGTGGAGGTGTAGATGGAGGAAGTGTTCAGGTGGAGATGTAGATGGTGGACGTGTTCAGGTGGAGGTGTAGATGGAGGAAGTGTTCAGGTGGTGTAGATGGTGGACGTATTCAGGTGGAGGTGTAGATGGTGGAAGTGTTCAGGTGGAGGTGTAGATGGAGGAAGTGTTCAGGTGGAGATGTAGATGGAGGAAGTGTTCAGGTGGAGATGTAGATGGAGGAAGTGTTCAGGTGGAGATGTAGATGGTGGACGTGTTCAGGTGGAGATGTAGATGGAGGACGTATTCAGGTGGAGATGTAGATGGAGGAAGTGTTCAGGTGGAGATGTAGATGGAGGAAGTGTTCAGGTGGAGGTGTAGATGGTGGAAGTGTTCAGGTGGAGGTGTAGATGGTGGAAGTGTTCAGGGGGAGATGTAGATGGAGGAAGTGTTCAGGTGGAGGTGTAGATGGAGGAAGTGTTCAGGTGGAGGTGTAGATGGTGGACGTGTTCAGGTGGAGGTGTAGATGGTGGACGTGTTCAGGTGGAGGTGTAGATGGTGGACGTGTTCAGGTGGAGGTGTAGATGGAGGAAGTGTTCAGGTGGAGGTGTAGATGGTGGAAATGTTCAGGTGGAGGTGTAGATGGTGGACGTGTTCAGGTGGATATATAGATGGAGGACGTGTTCAGGTGGAGGTGTAGATAGTGGAAGTGTTCAGGTGGAGGTGTAGATGGAGGACGTGTTCAGGTGGAGATGTAGATGGTGGAAGTGTTCAGGTGGAGGTGTAGATGTAGGAAGTGTTCAGGTGGAGGTGTAGATGGTGGAAGTGTTCAGGTGGAGGTGTAGATGGTGGAAGTGTTCAGGTGGAGGTGTAGATGGTGGAAGTGTTCAGGTGCAGGTGTAGATGGAGGAAGTGTTTCAGGTGGAGGTGTAGATGGAGGAAGTGTTCAGGTGGAGGTGTAGATGGTGGACGTGTTCAGGTGGAGGTGTAGACGGTGGACGTGTTCAGGTGGAGGTGTAGACGGTGGACGTGTTCAGGTGGAGGTGTAGACGGTGGACGTGTTCAGGTGGAGGTGTAGATGGAGGAAGTGTTCAGGTGGAGATGTAGATGGTGGACGTGTTCAGGTGGAGATGTAGGTGGTGGAAGTGTTCAGGTGGAGATGTAGATGGTGGAAGTGTTCAGGTGGAGGTGTAGATGGTGGAAGTGTTCAGGTGGAGGTGTAGATGGTGGACGTGTTCAGGTGGAGGTGTAGATGGTGGACGTGTTCAGGTGGAGGTGTAGATGGTGGAAGTGTTCAGGTGGAGGTGTAGATGGTGGAAGTGTTCAGGTGGAGATGTAGATGGTGGACGTGTTCAGGTGGAGATGTAGATGGTGGACGTGTTCAGGTGGAGGTGTAGATGGTGGAAGTGTTCAGGTGGAGGTGTAGATGGTGGAAGTGTTCAGGTGGAGGTGTAGATGGTGGAAGTGTTCAGGTGGAGGTGTAGATGGTGGACGTGTTCAGGTGGAGGTGTAGATGGTGGAAGTGTTCAGGTGGAGGTGTAGATGGTGGAAGTGTTCAGGTGGAGGTGTAGATGGTGGACGTGTTCAGGTGGAGGTGTAGATGGTGGAAGTGTTCAGGTGGAGGTGTAGATGGTGGAAGTGTTCAGGTGGAGGTGTAGATGGTGGACGTGTTCAGGTGGTGGTGTAGATGGTGGACGTGTTCAGGTGGAGGTGTAGATGGTGGAAGTGTTCAGGTGGAGGTGTAGATGGTGGACGTGTTCAGGTGGAGGTGTAGATGCTGGACGTGTTCAGGTGGAGGTGTAGATGGTGGAAGTGTTCAGGTGGAGGTGTAGATGGTGGACGTGTTCAGGTGGAGGTGTAGATGGTGGACGTGTTCAGGTGGAGATGTAGATGGTGGAAGTGTTCAGGTGGAGGTGTAGATGGTGGAAGTGTTCAGGTGGATGTGTAGATGGTGGAAGTGTTCAGGTGGAGATGTAGATGGTGGACGTGTTCATGTGGAGATGTAGATGGTGGACGTGTTCAGGTGGAGGTGTAGATGGTGGAAGTGTTCAGGTGGAGGTGTAGATGGTGGACGTGTTCAGGTGGAGATGTAGATGGTGGACGTGTTCAGGTGGAGGTGTAGATGGAGGACGTGTTCAGGTGGAGGTGTAGATGGTGGAAGTGTTCAGGTGGAGGTGTAGATGGTGGAAGTGTTCAGGTGGAGGTGTAGATGGTGGACGTGTTCAGGTGGAGATGTAGATGGTGGACGTGTTCAGGTGGAGATGTAGATGGTGGACGTGTTCAGGTGGAGGTGTAGATGGAGGACGTGTTCAGGTGGAGGTGTAGATGGTGGAAGTGTTCAGGTGGAGGTGTAGATGGTGGACGTGTTCAGGTGGAGGTGTAGATGGTGGACGTGTTCAGGTGGAGGTGTAGATGGAGGAAGTGTTCAGGTGGAGGTGTGGATGGAGGACGTGTTCAGGTGGAGGTGTAGATGGAGGAAGTGTTCAGGTGGAGGTGTAGATGGTGGACGTGTTCAGGTGGAGGTGTAGATGGTGGACGTGTTCAGGTGGAGGTGTAGATGGTGGACATGTTCAGGTGGAGGTGTAGATGGTGGACATGTTCAGGTGGAGATGTAGATGGTGGGTGTTTTCAGGTAGTTATAAGAGGGTGTGCACACTTATGCAACCACATTATTTTAGTGTTTTATTTCTACTTCCCCCCCTACAAGATTTCAGGTTGTTCAGCCGAGTTGTACCGTTTTATCAGTCACATTTATGGTGGAAAAAGTCCTGAAATGATTTCTCTTTGTTTCACGTTTTTTTCATGACAGAAAGCTGACATCCCGTTGTCGCCCTCTAGTGTCCATGTTTGTTGTCTGTGAGCGTTGTCCCCGATCCGTGATGATGTGTTGAGGGATGACGGGGACACCACATGCCTGCGATGTGTCACGCGGGGAGAAGTTGGCTGCTTGGAGTTTGTGGGTCTCGTTTTTTTGTTCAGAAATTTTTGTCAATAAACGTAATTTGGAGGAAAACAAAAATAGATAAAAGTGAAGGAAAGTCAGGCGATCGCTCTGCGCGGTCCAAGTGATGATCCGATATCCCGTCTACCGACCCAACACGGCTCAGAATTCATAAAGGGGCCCCCAGCATGTGCGGGCCCTGAAATCTACAAAAAGTCCCCGCAGATCCGGCCAGACATCCAGCGAGCGGAGAACCTCCAGTGATTTCTGTCTGTCTCTGCTCCTCCATACATACAGTGCAGTGAATGTTGTCACCCCAGGACAGAACTACAGAACACCTCCCCTCTATATTATGAAGATGAGGGAAGGGGGGGGTGTTCTGTAGTCTTATAGTGTTTCCTGTCCTGGGGTGACAACACTGCTGTGGAAAATCTGAAAAAAAACAAGCACTGGAATACATTGTAAGAGCAAATTCTACAATGAACATATCAGCCTCCACCACTAGATGGCCTCAGTGCGATGGCCAGCATTATTCAGCCCATTTCATCTGAGCCCAGGTTGTCATGGGCACACCCCCTAGCCTGTGATTGGACAGTGAAAGGAGAAGGAGCACAATGATCAGCTCAAGTCACTCTGGTCTCTTCTCCTGTCAGCATGCTCCTTGAGAGCACATGAACTGATTGGCTCCTTGTGTTGCTTCTCCCTCTCCCAGTCTGAGCTCTGCTGTGCATGCTGATCCCGGGTCACATCCGGTCATTCATATATATAATGTATTGATTAATGTTTGATGGATTGGTTGAAGGATTGATTAATGTATGACTGATTGATTGAGGTATTGATTGATGTATGATTGATTGATTGATGTATGATTGATTGACCTATGATTGATTGATGTATGATTGATTGATTGACATATGATTGATTGACATATGATTGATTGACGTATGATTGATTGACGTATGATTGATTGACGTATGATTGATTGATTGATGTATGATTGATTGATGTATGATTGATGTATGATTAACGGATGAATTGATTGATGGATTGATTATTGTATGACTGATTGATTGAGGTATTGATTGATGTATGATTGATTGAGGTATTGATTGATTGATTGATGTATGGTTGATTGAGGTATTGATTGATTGATGTATGGTTGATTGAGGTATTGATTGATTGATGTATGATTGATTGAGGTATTGATTGATTGATGTGTGGTTGATTGAGGTATTGATTGATTGATGTGTGGTTGATTGAGGTATTGATTGATTGATGTGTGGTTGATTGAGGTATTGATTGATGTATGATTGATTGAGGTATTGATTGATTGATTGATGTATGATTGATTGAGGTATTGATTGATTGAGGTATGGTTGATTGAGGTATTGATTGATGTATGATTGATTGAGGTATTGATTGATGTATGATTGGTTGATGTATGATTGATTGAGGTATTGATTGATTGATGTATGATTGATTGAGGTATTGATTGATTGATGTATGGTTGATTGAGGTATTGATTGATGTATGGTTGACTGAGGTATTGATTGATGTATTGAATAATAGGGGAAT
Organism: Staurois parvus; assembly: GCF_062004578.1. NCBI lineage: Eukaryota > Metazoa > Chordata > Amphibia > Anura > Ranidae > Staurois > Staurois parvus. Next base: position 278,938 of record NW_028318092.1, on the reverse strand, counting down.
AATTCAGGACATCCAGCTTCTGGTCTCTCCTGGGGTGACAACGCCACTCCTGGTCAGGGGACGTCTCAGGAGGTGTTGTCACCAGGGGGAGGGGGGGAGCAGATATTTCAGGATCTGTGTTGTCAGGACAGATTCCATGGCTCTGCTGATGGTTGCACTCTGGAGGAGATTGGCTGGATTATAGGGCTCTTTCATGCTTGTCGTGCCCTCTGAAGAATGATCTGTGTTCAGATTCCTCTTCAGAGGAGGTGTTGTAATATGATTTATCCCCATAGTGCTGCTGGAGGAGGGGAGTGTCTGGGCCCCTGAGGAAGGAGGAGGGGGAGTGTCTGGGCCCCTGAGGAAGGAGGAGGGGGAGGGGAGTGTCTGGGCCCCTGAGGAAGGAGGAGGGGGAGGGGAGTGTCTGGGCTATGAGGAAGGGGGAGGGGGTGGGGAGTGTCTGGGCTCCTGAGGAAGGAGGAGGGGGAGGGGAGTGTTTGAATCCCTGAAGAAGGAAGAGGGGGAGGGGAGTGTCTGGGCCCCTGAAGAAGGAAGAGGGGGAGGGGAGTGTCTGGGCCCCTGAGGAAGGAGGAGGGGAGTGTTTGGGCCCCTGAGGAAAGAGGAGGGGGTGGGGAGTGTCTGGGCTCCTGAGGAAGAAGGAGGGGTAGGGGAGTGTTTGGGCCCCTAAAGAAGAAAGAGGTGGAGGGGAGTGTCTGGGCCCCTGAAGAAGGAGGAGGGGAAGGGGAGTGTCTGGGCCCCTGAGGAAGGAGAGTGTCTGGGCCCCTGAGGAAGGAGGAGGGGGTGGGAAGTGTCTGTTCCTCTGAAGAAGGTGGAGGGGAAGGAGAGTGCCTGGGCCCCTGAAGAAGGAGGAGGGGGAGGGGAGTGTCAGGATCTCTGAGGAAGGAGGAGGGGGAGGGGAGTGTCTGAGCCCCTGAGGAAGGAGGAGGGGGAGGGGAGTGTCAGGACCCCTGAGGAAGGAGAAGGGGGAGGAGAGTGCCTGGGTTCCCTGAATAAGGAGGAGGGGGAGGGGAGTGTCTGGACCCCTGAGGGAGGAGGAGGGGGAGGAGAGTGCCTGGGCCCCTGAAGGAGGGGGAGGGGAGTGTCAGGATCTCTGAGGAAGGAGGGGGAGGGGAGTGTCTGGACCCCTGAATAAGGAGGAGGGGGGTGTCTGGACCCCTGAGGGAGGAGGAGGGGGGGGGAGTGTCTGGGCCCCTGAGGGAGGAGGATGGGGAGGGGAGTGCCTGGATCCCTGAATAAGGAGGAGGGGAGGGGAGTGTCTGGACCCCTGAGGGAGGAGGATGGGGTGGGGAGTGCCTGGACCCCTGAATAAGGAGGAGGGGGAGGGGAGTGTCTGGACCCCTGAGGAGGGGGAGGGGAGTGCCTGGACCCCTGAATAAGGAGGAGGGGGTGGGGAGTGCCTGGAACTCTGAATAAGGAGGAGGGGGAGGGAGTGTCTGGACCCCTGAGGAAGGAGGAGGGGAGTGTCTGGGCCCCTGAGGAAGGAGGAGGGGGAGGGGAGTGTCAGGATCTCTGAGGAAGGAGGAGGGGGAGGGGAGTGTCTTGGCCCATGAGGAAGGAGGAGGGGGAGGGGAGTGTCAGGACCCCCAAGGAAGGAGTAGGGGGAGGGCAGTGTATTGGCCCCTGAGGAAGGAGTAGGGGGAGGGGAGTGTAAGGAACTCGGAGGAGGGGAGTGTCTGGGCCCCTGAGGAAAGAGGAGGGGTAGGGGAGTGTCAGGACCCCTGAGGAAGGAGGGGGAGGGGAGTGTCTGGGCCTCTGAGGAAGGGGGAGGGGAGTGTTTGAGCCCCTGAAAAAGGAGGAGGGGGAGGGGAGTGTCTGGGCCTCTGAGGAAGGAAGAGGGGGAGGGGAATGTTTGGGCCCCTGAAGGAGGAAGGGGAGGGGAGTGTCTGGACCCCTGAGGAAGGGGGAGGGGAGTGTCTGGGCCTCTGAGGAAGGAGGAGGGGGAGGGGAGTGTCTGGGCCTCTGAGGGAGGAGGGGGAGGGGAGTGTCTTGGCCCGAGGAAGGGGGAGGGGAGTGTCAGGACCCCTGAGGAAGGGGGTGGGGAGTGTCTGGGCCTCTGAGGGAGGAGGGGGAGGGGAGTGTCTGGGCCTCTGAGGGAGGAGGGGGAGGGGAGTGTCAGGACCCCTGAGGAAGGGGGTGGGGAGTGTCTGGGCCTCTGAAGGAGGAGGGGGAGGGGAATGTCTGGGCCCCTGGAGGTTCGGGTCCCAGTGATGCGGGGTGGCGGTGTGATGCTCACTCTCAGTCATTGTTACAACCTCTTTATTGATCACATGAGACGAGACAAGTTCATTATTGATGACAAATCATCTTCATGATAGGAGATCGCAGAGGCGGAGTTATCAATAATGATCGGAAGGTCCGCTGATCTCGGCTCTGATAGTCATTGATGAGGAAGAGGATCAATACATCCGATACACATTGTACAGCCTTCTCATTGGCCGCTGCCACCATCATATATGGAACACACAACCTGATTGGCCGATAATGGCTCCGTAAGTCCGGCACTTCCCCTGGAGAGATCCTCCTCTTTCCTGATAGAAAGGCGAGAATTCCCGGGAGCGGTCTGTATGAACAAATCCCTGACATGACACCATACAGAGCAATGGTGTCATACTTCACAGAGGCTCCGCCTTTTATCATTACAAAGCCATCCCCCAGTGCCAGTCACTGACTCTGCCTAGGCAGAGATGATGTCATCAGTCTGCTGCAAGCAGGAGCAAGCATTTCCTCAGTCTCCCCAGGATATACATGACGGGGTCACCTCTCAGTCCTTGGATGATGCCCAGACAATCATGGCGCCGTCCTTCAGGGAACATAAATATCAGTCGGACGTCCTGTTGATGAGGGTGACGGGTCTCAGATCTCACCCCATTGGATGATAATGGACAGATACAACCCTCCATTGGGCTCCTCCCCCTGGGTATGTCCCGCCCCTCCCCCATCACTAGAAGTGACAACACTGGGAGCATGCTTGGGTGTAGCGGCGATGATGACGAGTGGGTTTCACAATGGCGGCGTGGTCTGCAGCCCCCGAATCCTCCATGTGTGCGATCATCGCTCGGATCAGACACGACATGGCCTCATGGATGTTCACGTTCTCCTGGAGGAAGAAAAGACAGTTGTGGGCGGAGCATTATACATTAGGAGGGGGGAGGGGTATAGTGCAGAATTGTGTCCTCGCCCCCTAGCCCCGCTCCCCCCTCCCCCAATCATATAGACAGCGGTTACCTTAGCAGAGGTCATGTGACAATCTGTAAATCCAAGTTGCTGGCCCAGCTCCTCCAGCTGTTGGCTGTGGCCCCCATAAGGGATCAGGTCGCACTTGTTTCCGATCAGGAGGGTGGGGATCGGGTTCCCGTTCTTCAGGGACACCTTGGAGTCCAAATCTTCCTTCCATCGATGGACGGATTGCAGGGTGGCGGCCCGGCCCAAATCGCAGACCACCAACGCCCCGGCCGCCTGGCGGTAATATAACCGGGTCATGTGACCGAACCGCTCCTGACCTGAGTACGAGCAATCAGAGGTTGGGGGAGGGGTGTGACATTCATCTATAATATCATCTAAAATCATCCGCAATAATCCCCAGTGATCCCGCCAGGGCGGTCCCTGATCAGGCACTTCCTGCTGCAGGGTGACAACGCTCTCTCCCTGTTCACCAATTGCTCTCTGGTGTTGTCACCCCGTCACATGACTTCCATCTGAAAGCAGAAAATGGAGGACAACGATGGAAACATATCTATACATTGCATGGAGCCATCCATCCGAGTCCCCGCCGGTCCCTGGTCATAGCCAGAACACATCGCACAACAATCGCTGGATCACCAGACACAAAGACAAGCTCCTCCCCCTGCATATACAATATATATACACCCCTCCCCCGGACTGTATACAATATATATACACCCCTCCCCCGGACTGTATACAATATATATACACCCCTCCCCCCAGACTGTATACAATATATATACACCCCTCCCCCCAGACTGTATACAATATATATATACACCCCTCCCCCGGACTGTATACAATATATATATACCCCTCCCCCCGGACTGTATACAATATACAGTATATATACACCTCCCCCCGGACTGTATACAATATATATATACACCCCTCCCCCGGACTGTATACAATATATATACACCCCTCCCCCGGACTGTATACAATATATATACACCCCTCCCCCCAGACTGTATACAATATATATACACCCCTCCCCCCAGACTGTATACAATATATATATACCCCTCCCCCCAGACTGTATACAATATATATACACCCCTCCCCCGGACTGTATACAATATATATACAGTGAAGGAAATGTGTATTTGCCCCCCTCTGATGCTGAATGTTCGCCCCTCACACACAAACGATCGGTCTAACAATGGAATGTTCGCCCCTCACACAGAAATGATCGGTCTAACAATGGAATGTTCGCCCCTCACACACAAACGATCGGTCTAACAATGGAATGTTCGCCCCTCACACAGAAACGATCGGTCTAACAATGGAATGTTCGCCCCTCACACAGAAACGATCGGTCTAACAATGGAATGTTCGCCCCTCGCACACAAACGATCGGTCTAACAATGGAATGTTCGCCCCTCACACACAAATGATCGGTCTAACAATGGAATGTTCGCCCCTCACACACAAACGATCGGTCTAACAATGGAATGTTCGCCCCTCACACAGAAACGATCGGTCTAACAATGGAATGTTCGCCCCTCACACAGAAATGATCGGTCTAACAATGGAATGTTCGCCCCTCACACAGAAACGATCGGTCTAACAATGGAATGTTCGCCCCTCACACAGAAATGATCGGTCTAACAATGGAATGTTCGCCCCTCACACAGAAACGATCGGTCTAACAATGGAATGTTTGCCCCTCACACAGAAATGATCGGTCTAACAATGGAATGTTCGCCCCTCACACAGAAATGATCGGTCTAACAATGGAATGTTCGCCCCTCACACAGAAACGATCGGTCTAACAATGGAATGTTCGCCCCTCACACAGAAATGATCGGTCTAACAATGGAATGTTCGGTGTAACACTGAGAGACAGAATACAACAACAAATTCAGCAGAAATGCGTCTAACAAATGATGACTGATCTGCATGTTCATGAGGGAAAGAAGGATTTGATCCCCTTCACAAAACATGACTTAGTACTTGGTGGCCAATCCCTTGTTGGCCATCACAGAGGTCAGACGTTTCCTGGAGTTGGCCCCCAGGTTCGCACACATCTCAGGAGGGATTTTGGCCCACTCCTCTTGGCAGATCCTCTCCAAGTCATTAAGGTTTGGTGGCTGACGTTTGGCAACTCGAACTTTCAGCTCCTCCACAGATTTTCAATCGGATGAAGGTGTGGAGACTAGCTAGGCCACTCCAGGGCCTTAATGTGCTTCTTCTTGAGCCGCTCCTTTGTTGCCTTGGCCGTGTGTTTTGGGTCACTGTCATGCTGGAACACCCATCCACCACCCATTTTCAATGCCCTGGCTGAGGGAAGAAGGTTCTCCCCCAAGATTTGAGGGTACATTGCCCCGTCCATCGTCCCTTTGATGCGGTGCAGTTGTCCTGTCCCCTTAGCAGAACCCCCCCCAAAGCAGAATGTTTCCACCACCACGTTTCACAGTTGGGATGGTGTTCTTGGGGTCATAGGCAGCATTCCTCCTCCTCCAAACACGGCGAGTTGAGTTGATGCCAAAGAGCTGGATTTTGGTCTCCTCTGACCACAACACTTCCCACCAGTCCTCCTCTGCATCATTCAGATGTTCAGTGGCAGACTTCAGACGGGCTGGACATGGGCTTTCTTGAGCAGAGGGACCGTGCGGGCACTGCAGGATTTCAGTCCTTGTCGGCGTAGTGTGTTACCAATTGTTTTCTTGGTGACTGTGGTCCCAGCTGCCTGGAGATCATTGACAAGATCCTCACGTGTAGTTCTGGGATGATTCCTCACTGTTCTCATGATCATTGACACTCCACGAGGTGAGATCTTGCATGGTGCACCAGACCTAGGGAGACTGACACTTGTTTTGTGTTTCTTCCATTTGTGAATGATTGCACCAACTGTTGTCACCTTCTCACCAAGCTGCTTGGCCATAGTTTGGTAGTCCAGTCCAGCCTTGTGTAGGTCTACCATCTTGTCCCTGACATCCTTGGGCAGCTCTTTGGTCTTTGCCATGGTGGAGAGTTTGGAATCTGATGGTTTGATGGCTCCTGTGGACAGGTGTCTTTTATACAGGTAACACAATGAGATTAGCAGCACTCCCTTTAAGAGACTGCTTCTAATCTCAGCTTGTTACCTGTATGAGAGACACCTGGGAGCCAGAAATCCTGCTGAATGATAGGGGATCAAATCCTTCTTTCCCTCATGAACATGCAGATCCGTCATCATTTGTTAGACGCATTTCTGCTGAATTTGTTGTTGTATTCTGTCTCTCAGTGTTACACCGATTGTAAGACCAATCCATTGTAAGACCGATCGTTTCTGTGTGAGGGGCGAACATTCCATTGTTAGACCGATCATTTCTGTGTGAGGGGCGAACATTCCATTGTTAGACCGATCGTTTCTGTGTGAGGGGCGAACATTCCATTGTTAGACCGATCGTTTCTGTGTGAGGGGCGAACATTCCATTGTTAGACCGATCGTTTCTGTGTGAGGGGCGAACATTCCATTGTTAGACCGATCGTTTCTGTGTGAGGGGCGAACATTCCATTGTTAGACCGATCGTTTCTGTGTGAGGGGCGAACATTCCATTGTTAGACCGATCGTTTCTGTGTGAGGGGGAACATTCCATTGTTAGACCGATCGTTTCTGTGTGAGGGGCGAACATTCCATTGTTAGACCGATCGTTTCTGTGTGAGGGGCGAACGTTCCATTGTTAGACCGATCATTTCTGTGTGAGGGGCGAACATTCCATTGTTAGACCGATCGTTTCTGTGTGAGGGGCGAACATTCCATTGTTAGACCGATCGTTTCTGTGTGAGGGGCGAACATTCCATTGTTAGACCGATCGTTTCTGTGTGAGGGGCGAACATTCACCATCAGCGGGGGAGCAAATACACATTTCCTGCACTGTATACACACACACACAATCACATATAGCCCAGTATATATATATATACACACAGTATACAGGACAGTATATTTCTCAGCTAGCACATTAACAATGAGTACCCGGGTGTCAGACTGCGAGGGGGCGGGACTTCCATCTTCCCTGGCTCAATGGCGGGAATGCACAATATTTGGGGCTCGCCGTGGCAGTATGGGGGTCACCGCGTAGATTACCCCATTCAGTGTAATACAGAAAAGAAGGGAAAACATTATAAATGATCACATGTTCTCAGCTGCATAGGGAGGTGGGGAAGAGAAACAACAGTACACTGGTCTTCCCAATGTATGGCTGTGCGGGGGTTGGAGGGGGGTGTGAGGACGAGTCTGATGACTGAAGGAGAGCAGGCTGAGTTCCCAGCACAGCTAGAGAACTGACCATGCTGTGCTGTCATGCCTAGTGTGGTCAGTAATAGGAAAGTAGAGGGACTGGCGGGATCACCGGAGAAGAGACTTCATACCAGGAAATGGGCCGGCCGGCACAGGAAGGGGGGGGATGTTGGGGGGACCAGGGGCGGACTGACAACTTATGGGGCCTCCGGGCAATAGGGGATCATGGGGCCCCTGTGTCCTTGCCCAAACTCAAAAAAGCCTATGAAAAAGGTACCAGGGGCATCTCATGGGGCCCCCTACTGACCCTGGGCCCTCGGGCAGTGCCTGAGTTTCCAAATGGTCAGTCCGCCCCTGGGGGGACCCATATATATTAATGTCCTGTATTGCAGCTTGCCAGTCCTTAGATATGGCGGCTTCACATGAATGTTCTGATCCGGTCCGTCTGTCTGTTTTTCAGGGGGACCCAATCAGAACCCCCATTCTCCTCTGTGGGCGGTGGGATGTAAATGGACCCGGTTGTCACCCGCCGACATACATTCTGATCCGGAGTGGATGGGATGCTCCATTTCCCTCCGACCCCCCCATAGAGGACAGCGTGCCCATGATCGGACCGGTCCTGTCATCCCCCTGCTCAGCGGACGGATCCCAACGAAGAGTCTGCCGTGTGACAGAGGCCTTCCTTTTCTTTTTTAGGTTTTTCCCTTTCTTTTCACCTGGTGATCCTGCCAGTAAGTCTGTTTCCCCTTGACTAGACCAGGCACTAAGAGGGAACCCCACTGACAGGGGTGCTGACAATGATCTGCCGTCATTATTGATGGAAAACCTTCACCCCGAAAGGAACGGAAACCTCTGTGACTGAGCTGGAGTTCGGCTTCAGTGTGTTAGTGTATCTAAACCTGCTAGTCCATCTAACCCTCCCCCACCCACGCTGACAATGCTGCTGTCCAAAGATGTCCTTCATAGATGGAGGGGACACCATAGGGAGCTGTGTTACTGGCAGGATCACCAGATGAACAAAAGCCGCCATGACTGGTGGGATGGAGGACCTGTTGGGTCCCGGGAAGGGAAGGGACTCACCGGCGATGTCCCACAGCTGTAGTCTCACCATGGTGTCCTTGTCCCAGGTCACCATCTTCAGAGCGAAGTCCACCCCGATGGTGGCCCGGTAGCACTGGGAGTAGATGTTGTGGACGTAGCGCTGGACGATCGACGTCTTCCCCACCCCGAGGTCCCCCAGAACCAGCACTTTACACAGGTACTCTGACTTCGGGGCGCTCATTGCGTCTGTCGGGAACGTCCTCGCCGATCGCTCTGCACACTCAGCCTTTATGTACTCAGAGCCAAGGGTGAGAATTCCACATAGACGTGACAACCGAATTCCAGCCTCCCCAAACCCCCCCCTGGATACACAGAGCCGGGGAACCTCATCCCTGGAGGGACATTCCTCATCCCAGTCCCATCAGTTGTGGGTGGGGTGCCTACATTCCCTGTCCTTGGGCCCCCCTCCCTTATCATCATATGAATGACATTTATAAATGAGACCTTTCCATTGTCATTCCATACCTTATATTAGTCCCAGTGATGTCATCACTGGGTCTCTGTGCTTTTCTATGTAGTACAGGCAGATTATGGATGGTGGGAGGGGCCAACAGGGGGCTGTACATAGCTTCCTGAAGACATCACAGCATCCTGTTTCCATAACTCTTCCAGAAACCCTCAGTCCTGGGGGTCTCTGTGCTTCTCTATGTAGTACAGGCAGATTATGGCTGGTGGGAGGGGCCAACAGGGAGCTGTACATAGCTTCCTCAAAACATCACAGCATCCTGCCTCCATAACTCTTCCAGAAACCCTCAGCCCTGGGGGTCTCTGGGCTTCTCTATGTAGTACAGGCAGATTATGGCTGGTGGCAGGGGCCAACATAGCTTCCTCCAGGGGCAGACTGGCCATCTGGAAACTCAGGCACTGCCTGAGGACACAGGGTCAGTAGGGGGCCCCATGAGATGCCCCTGGTACCTTTTTCGTAGGGTTTTTTGAATTTGGGCAAGGACACAGGGGCCCCATGATCCCCTATTGCCCAGGGGCCCCATGAGTTGTCAGTCCGACCCTGGCTTCCTCAAAACATGACAGCATCCGGCCTCCATAACTCTCCCAGAAACCCTTAGCCCTGGGGGTCTCTGTGCTTCTCTATGTAATGCAGGCAGATTATGGATGGTGGGAGGGGCCAGTAAGGGGCTGTACATAGCTTCCTGAAAACATCACAGTCCCCGGCCTCCATAACCCTCAGCCCTGGGGGTCTTTGTGCTTCTCTATGTAATGCAGGCAGATTATGGATGGTGGGAGGGGCCAGCAGGGAGCTGTACATTGCTTCCTCAAAACATCACAGCCCCCTGCCTCCATAACCCATCCAGAAACCCTCAGCCCTGGGGGTCTCTATGCTTCTCTATGTAATGCAGGCAGATCATGGCTGGTGGGAGGGGCCAGCAGGGTGCTGTACATAGCTTCCTGAAAACATCCCAGCCCCCCGCCTCAGTACTCAATGCTTCTTCACTCCAGTCTCCACGCCACTTCTTCATTGCTGATCATCTCAGGAACACTTTATCCTCCTCAGGTTGGGGGGGTCCAAAGCCTGCTGTCCATGGAGACTCCACGTGACGTTACTTCATAGGTCAGCTGTGGTCTGGACATGGAAAAGTCGGACTCTTCTACCAACAATGATAGGCCAGACAGTAACAGGAGGATCACACAATTTATTAAAAAACATAATGACCAACACATATCACCGGGAGAAGGACATGGAGGAGAGGTCTTCCGGGGTGCTGAGGGAGGAGAGGACCTCCGGGGTGCTGAGGGAGGAGAGGTCCTCCGGGGTGCTGAGGGAGGAGAGGACCTCCGGGGTGCTGAGGGAGGAGAGGACTTCCGGGGGGCTGAGGGAGGAGAGGTCCTCCGGGGTCCCGAGGCAGGAGAGGACCTTCGGGGTGCCGAGGGAGGAGAGGACCTCCGGGGTGCTGAGGGAGGAGAGGACTTCCGGGGGGCTGAGGGAGGAGAGGTCCTCCGGGGTCCCGAGGGAGGAGAGGACCTCCGGGGTGCCGAGGGAGGAGAGGTCCTCCGGGGGGCCGAGGGAGGAGAGGTCCTCCGGGGTGCCGAGGGAGGAGAGGTCCTCCGGGGTGCCGAGGGAGGAGAGGTCCTCCGGGGGGCCGAGGGAAGAGAGGTCCTCCGGGGTGCCGAGGGAGGAGAGGTCCTCCGGGGGGCCGAGGGAGGAGAGGTCCTCCGGGGGGCTGAGGGAGGAGTGGTCCTCCGGGGTGCTGAGGGAGGAGAGGACCTTCGGGGTGCTGAGGGAGGAGAGGACCTCCGGGGTGCTGAGGGAGGAGAGGACCTCCGGGGTGCTGAGGGAGGAGAGGTCCTCCGGGGTGCTGAGGGAGGAGAGGTCCTCCGGGGGGCTGAGGGAGGAGAGGTCCACCGGGGTGCTGAGGGAGGAGAGGTCCTCCGGGGGGCTGAGGGAGGAGAGGTCCTCCGGGGTGCTGAGAGAGGAGAGGTCCTCCGGGGTGCTGAGGGAGGAGAGGACCTCCGGGGTGCTGAGGGAGGAGAGGACTTCCGGGGGGCTGAGGGAGGAGAGGTCCTCCGGGGTGCTGAGGGAGGAGAGGACCTTCGGGGTGCTGAGGGAGGAGAGGTCCTCCGGGGGGCTGAGGGAGGAGAGGACCTCCGGGGTGCTGAGGGAGGAGAGGTCCTCCGGGGGGCTGAGGGAGGAGAGGTCCTCCGGGGTGCTGAGGGAGGAGAGGACCTTCGGGGTGCTGAGGGAGGAGAGGTCCTCCGGGGAGCTGAGGGAGGAACAACAAACACGGAAAAAACAAAATAAAGGAAAAAAAGATGAAAAATACAGCAAAATGGATATACAGTATACACTGCATGGCCAAAGGTATGTGAACCCCTCCCCCCCAAGGATGGAGCTCAGGGGTCTCCAATGAGGGGTCCTGGTAATCCTCCATCATACAAAGACATTGGAGACAATTGTGCTCTTCCAGCCTTGTGGTAACAGTTTGGTGAAGACCCTTTTCTGTCCCCCATGACTGTCCCCCGTGTACAAAGCCAGCTCCATAAAGACATGGATGACCAGTTTGGTGTGGAGGGAATTCAGTGTCCTGTACAGAGCCCTGACCTCTGATATCTGTAACACTGATATCTGACATGTGAAGGGGTCTACAGACCACGCGGTATACAATGTAACACTGATGTCTGACATGTGAAGGGGTCTACAGACCACGCGGTGTACAATGTAACACTGATGTCTGACATGTGAAGGGGTCTACAGACCACGCGGTATACAATGTAACACTGATGTCTGACATGTGAAGGGGTCTACAGACCACGCGGTGTACAATGTAACACTGATGTCTGACATGTGAAGGGGTCTACAGACCACGCGGTGTACAATGTAACACTGATGTCTGACATGTGAAGGGGTCCACAGACCACGCGGTATACAATGTAACAATGATGCCTGACATGTGAAGGGGTCCACAGGCCATGTGGTGTACAATGTAACACTGATGTCTGACATGTGAAGGGGTCCACAGGCCACGCGGTGTACAATGTAACACTGATATGTGACATGTGAAGGGGTCCACAGGTCATGTGGTGTACAATGTAACACTGATGTCTGACATGTGAAGGGGTCTACAGACCACGCGGTGTACAATGTAACACTGATGTCTGACATGTGAAGGGGTCCACAGACCACGCGGTATACAATGTAACAATGATGTCTGACATGTGAAGGGGTCCACAGGCCACGCGGTGTACAATGTAACACTGATATCTGACATGTGAAGGGGAAACATTACAGGAAGAAGAGATCCTAAAACATAAAATAAGAGGAATTGCAGTTTTCAGCCCCTGATGACGTCTCACTCGGGTTCTTCGTCCTCCGACCAGCTCAGGTTGTCATCAGAATCTCCTCCCAAGGTTTCCTGGGGCGTCGGCTCCGGTTCGGCTATAATTTGGGGGGCGGAGACTGTCAGCTCCAATCTGCCCCATGTCACCGGGTCCGACTTCTTCAGGGTGATTTCTGCCTTTGTAGGAAATAAACTCACAAAACTATTCTCCACGTCGATGACCTGCCGAGAACAAAGAGAACGTTCCGTGAGGAGGAGAGTGACGGTGCCAAACACGGGGCCCCCCAGAACCTCATTGTACACACCCGATCCTAGCCTCTAGATTGGGGGTTCCCCCAGCACCCCGAGCTCTCTCACTCAGCCGTAGTCACAGCACCTCAATGCAGACCCAATCCTGGCCTCTAGATTGGGGGTTCCCCCAGCACCCCGAGTTGTCTCACTCAGCCGTAGTCACAGCACCTCAATGCACAGACCCAATCCTGGCCACTAGATTGGGGGTTCCCCCAGCACCCCGAGCTCTCTCACTCAGCCATAGTCAAAGCACCTCAATGCAGACCCAATCCTGGCCTCTAGATTGGGGGTTCCCCCAGCACCCCGAGCTCTCTCACTCAGCCGTAGTCACAGCACCTCAATGCAGACCCAATCCTGGCCTCTAGATTGGGGGTTCCCCCAGCACCCCAAGTTGTCTCACTCAGCCGTAGTCACAGCACCTCATTGCACAGACCCAATCCAGGCCTCTAGATTGGGGGTTCCCCCAGCACCTCGAGTTGTCTCACTCAGCCGTAGTCACAGCACCTCATTGCACAGACCCAATCCAGGCCTCTAGATTGGGGGTTCCCCCAGCACCCCGAGTTGTCTCACTCAGCCGTAGTCACAGCACCTCATTGCACAGACCCAATCCTGGCCTCTAGATTGGGGGTTCCCCCAGCACCCCGAGTTGTCTCACTCAGCCGTAGTCACAGCACCTCAATGCACAGACCCAATCCTGGCCTCTAGATTGGGGGTTCCCCCAGCACCCCGAGCTCTCTCACTCAGCCGTAGTCACAGCACCTCAATGCAGACCCAATCCTGGCCTCTAGATTGGGGGTTCCCCCAGCACCCCAAGTTGTCTCACTCAGCCGTAGTCACAGCACCTCATTGTACAGACCCAATCCAGGCCTCTAGATTGGGGGTTCCCCCAGCACCCCGAGTTGTCTCACTCAGCCGTAGTCACAGCACCTCATTGCACAGACCCAATCCTGGCCTCTAGATTGGGGGTTCCCCCAGCACCCCGAGTTGTCTCACTCAGCCGTAGTCACAGCACCTCAATGCACAGACCCAATCCTGGCCTCTAGATTGGGGGTTCCCCCAGCACCCCGAGTTGTCTCACTCAGCCGTAGTCACAGCACCTCAATGCACAGACCCAATCCAGGCCTCTAGATTGGGGGTTCCCCCAGCACCCCGAGTTGTCTCACTCCTCCGAGACTTACAGAATCCCTCCAGTCCCCTAGACTCACTAATTCCATCAGTCTTGCAGACACGGAATTCTCAGAGCACTGCGGGTCAGCTAAAGAGACAGAGATTTCTTGGACAGAGCCATCAAATAAGGGAGAAGTCACTGTACTGAAGGGGAGGGGTCAGTTTACTATTAAGGGGAGGAGTCACTGTGCTGCAGGGGAGGGGTCATCTTGCTGCTGTTAAGGGGAGGAGTCACTGTGTTGCAGGGGAGGGGGTCAGCTTGCTGCTGTTAAGGGGAGGAGTCACTGTGTTGCAGGGTTAGGGGTCAGCTTGCTGCTGCTAAGGGGAGGAGTCACTGTACTGAAGGGGAGGGGTCAGTTTACTATTAAGGGGAGGAGTCACTGTGCTGCAGGGGAGGGGTCAGCTTGCTGCTGTTAAGGGGAGGAGTCACTGTGTTGCAGGGGAGGGGGTCAGCTTGCTGCTGTTAAGGGGAGGAGTCACTGTGTTGCAGGGGAGGGGTCAGCTTGCTGCTGTTAAGGGGAGGAGTCACTGTGTTGCAGGGGAGGGGTCAGCTTGCTGCTATTAAGGGGAGGAGTCACTGTGTTGCAGGGGAGGAGTCAGCTTGCTGCTGTTAAGGGGAGGAGTCACTGTGTTGCAGGGGAGGGGTCAGCTTGCTGCTAAGGGGAGGAGTCACTGCTCTGTTTTTGTAAACTTAAGCTATTGAGCTCTGTTAACACCGCACAGCTAAGAATGTGAAAAGGAGACTGAGGCCGGCCATACAAGGACAGACATTCACCAGGTCAGCAGAATCCGGACGAATGTCAATCCATGTGTGGGCGCTGCGATCGTACAGAAGGATCAACATTTCACATTTATCTGACCATCAAATCATAGAAAATAAAGAGCGAACTCCTCCACCTGGAAGAGCGACTCGGCCCTGGCCTTACCCCCCACAGCTCCAGCTTCTTCCTGAATTCCTTGTCCTCCTGAAAGGTGATCTGAATGTCCATCTGCAGAAAGAAGCACAAGAGACTTAGCACTTCCCGCCTCCCAGCAGAGCACTTCCTGTGCCTAGGCACTCCCAATATCGGAGCAATTCCTGTGCCTAGGCACTCCTGATATCAGAGCATTTCGTGTGCCTAGACACTCCTGACATCAGAGCACTTCCTGTGCCTAGGCACTCCCAATATCAGAGCATTTAATATTCCTAGGCACTCCCAATATCAGAGCACTTCCTGTGCCTAGGCACTCCTGATATCAGAGCACCTCCTGTACCTAGGTACTCCTGACATCAGAGCACTTCCTGTACCTAGGTACTCCTGATATCGGAGCACTTCCTGTGCCTAGGTACTCCTGATATCAGTGCATGTAATCCTGATCTGTATCCTCTCAGCTGTATATCCTCAGTGTGAGATCATCTAAGGTACTGCTGACTCCACCAGATTTTGAGTGAGACTTGATGATGGAACTACTGTGCTGCTCACTGTTCTCCTTACTGGAGGGGAATCTGTACCTGAGGGCCCGCAGTGGAAGGATCTTCCTGCTTCTACCATTCTGGGGATCTGTGCTTCCTCCACTTCTATGATTACCCCTCCAGTCATCAGGGGGGAACAGTCTGAAATGAGGAAGCAAAGCCCTGCCTCTACCAAGATTGCCGCCTCCACACAGGGGCACGGTGCAGAACAAGGCATGGTGAGTCAGTAAGAGGGAAATGATTAGTTGAAGGGAAACCACAAGCAATATTGGTGACTATGTCCTACTAGCCTACTTCTCACTGTTCTCCTTGCTGGAGGGGAAGCTGTATCTAAAGACCTGCAGTACAAGGGTCTCCCTGCTTCTGCTTCCTCCATTCTGTGGATCTGTGCTTCCTCCACCTCTATCATCACCCCACCAGTCATGAGGAGGGCAGCTCTGACATGAGGAAGCAAAGCCCTGCCCCTACCAAGATGGCTGCCTCCACAGGGACACAGTACAGAACAAGGCATGATAAAAAGATGATGGAAATAGTGGACAGAAGATCAGCTGCAGGAAGATGGCAGACAATGCTGGAGGCCGGCGCTTTGCCTTCTACTAGCCTCTGTTGGGTACAACTCCCACAGTACAGGTCCTCTGCAATTCATTTCACTGACCGCATGCTAGCGCTGAATTATCTGGGCTCTGGGCCTCTCACCTGCGTGCGATTGGCGTGAATCCTGGTGAGATCCGGTATGGAAGACTTGGCATAAACCGTGATGACCACCAGAGCGCCGGTCTGATGCCAGTCATAGCGACACGGAACCTCCTGAGAGAGAGACATGGACAGTGACGGAGCGGGGTGAGGAGGAACCATCGCAATCTAATGTCTTCCCATCATTCCCACCACTCCCATCATTCCCACCGTCCCATCATTCCCACCACTTCGATCATTCCCACCACTCCCATCATTCCCACCGTCCCATCATTCCCACCACTCCCATCATTCCCACCACTCCCATCATTCCCACCACTTCCATCATTCCCACCACTTCCATCATTCCCACCACTCCCATCATTCCCACCACTTCTATCATTCCCACCACTCCCATCATTCCCACCGTCCCATCATTTCCACCACTCCCATCGTCCCCATCATTCCCACCGTCCCATCATTCCCACCGTCCCCATTATTCCCACCACTCCCATCATTCCCACCGTTCCCATCATTCCCACCACTCCCACCATAACCATCATTCCCACCACTCCCATCATTCCCACCACTCCCATCATTCCCATCACTCCCATCATTCCCACCACTCCCACCGTCCCATCATTCCCACCGTTCCCATCATTCCCACCACTCCCATCGTTCCTGCCGTCCCCATCATTCCCATCACTCCCATCATTCCTACCACTCCCACCGTCCCATCATTCCCACCATTCCCATCTTTCTCACCGTCCCATCATTCCCACCGTCCCCATCATTCCCATTGCAGAGGCATGGATCTCATCACAGGAATTCCAGGAGGAAGATGATTACAGTGAACCTGTGTGTGGTCCAAGCAGGGAAGAGCAACAGGTTCACCCTAATGCCCCCCCCCGATGGTTACCTTCCCCACTGCTCCATTCACCCTAATGCACCCCCCCGATGGTTACCTTCCCCACTGCTCCATTCACCCTAATGCACCCCCCCCGATGGTTACCTTCCCCACTGCTCCATTCACCCTAATGCACCCCCCCCGATGGTTACCTTCCCCACTGCTCCATTCACCCTAATGCACCCCCCGATGGTTACCTTCCCCACTGCTCCATTCACCCTAATGCACCCCCCCGATGGTTACCTTCCCCACTGCTCCATTCACCCTAATGCACCCCCCCGATGGTTACCTTCCCCACTGCTCCATTCACCCTAATGCACCCCCCCGATGGTTACCTTCCCCACTGCTCCATTCACCCTAATGCACCCCCCCGATGGTTACCTTCCCCACTGCTCCATTCACCCTAATGCACCCCCCCGATGGTTACCTTCCCCACTGCTCCATTCACCCTAATGCACCCCCCCGATGGTTACCTTCCCCACTGCTCCATTCACCCTAATGCACCCCCCCCGATGGTTACCTTCCCCACTGCTCCATTCACCCTAATGCACCCCCCCGATGGTTACCTTCCCCACTGCTCCATTCACCCTAATGCACCCCCCCCGAGGGTTACCTTCCCCACTGCTCCATTCACCCTGGTGGCACTAGGAACGCACTCCCCTGCACTGGAGGCAGTATGAGCTCCACACTGGTCTGATTGTGTTTTTATGGGATGATTAGAAGAGGAAAGCCGACACGTTTCGGGGTTTAGCCACGCCTTCATTAGGAGACATCTGAACCCCGACATGTGTTGGGTCTTTTTATGGATTACCCAATAACAGTTCAGCACTTCTTCTACGGTTGGACCCCTTTTCCCTTTGGGGGTGTTCTGGGATACATGAGCCCCTCCCCCCCAGTGATCACGGTACAATCAGATATTGGGGGACAGAAATCATCTCCCCACCCTTCATGGAAGACGCTAGTCCAGGTATGGATCCCATGTGACAGCGCCAATGGGGGAGGGGTGAGAGAAGGATCGTTTGTCTGTCCT
Source organism: Staurois parvus (assembly GCF_062004578.1). NCBI lineage: Eukaryota > Metazoa > Chordata > Amphibia > Anura > Ranidae > Staurois > Staurois parvus. The sequence goes on along the minus strand of NW_028318092.1, from coordinate 261,076 downwards.
CACCTGCTTCCCCGGCGGCTGCACCCAAAGATGGCGCCCGCTGACACACCCCTTCTGCTCCAGGAATTCATTGAAGTCGCTGGTTTTATTGCAGCAGCAGGACCAATACTTCATTCTGCAGGGAGAGAGGTCATGTTCTGTATACTGCCAGCAGGAGAAGGTGTATACATGTCATGGTATACGGGAGTATATACACAGGAGCTCCGGGGGCTCATTCACACAGCGCACATTACTGTCTGTACAATGCATGGGGGCCTCTGTCCGCTGCAACCACGGGACCTCCTCTTCTACTGACCCCTATGGAACATATATGTGCCGCAGAGCGTGTGGTGCGTCACCGCGGAATACACGGCGCGGGAAGAATACACGGCGCGGGAAGAATACACGGCGCGGGAAGAATACACGGCGCGGGAAGAATACACGGCGCGGGAAGAATACACGGCGCGGGAAGAATACACAACGCGGGAAGAATACACGGCGCGGGAAGAAGAATACACGGCGCGGGAAGAATACACAACGCGGGAAGAATACACGGCGCGGGAAGAATACACGGAGCGGGAAGAATACACGGCGCGGGAAGAATACACGGCGCGGGAAGAATACACGGCGCGGGAAGAAGAATACACGGCGCGGGAAGAAGAATACACGGCGCGGGAAGAATACACGGCGCGGGAAGAATACACGGCGCGGGAAGAATACACGGCGCGGGAAGAATACACAGCGCGGGAAGAATACACAGCGCGGGAAGAGTACACAACGCGGGAAGAATACACGGCGCGGGAAGAATACACGGCGCGGGAAGAATACACGGCGCGGGAAGTATACACGGCGCGGGAAGAATACACGGCGCGGGAAGTATACACGGCGCGGGAAGAATACACGGCGCGGGAATACACGGCGCGGGAAGAATACACAGCGCGGCAAGAATACAGAGCGCGGAGGGAAGAATACACAACGCGGAGGGAAGAATACACAGCACTGAAATGCAGCGTCTCCGTTCTCAGGACAAACCAATCCAGCGCGTTGTGTGAACTGCAGCCATGTGACAGAAGACAGATCTTGTCCTTGCACTGAGAAGGTCTGCTGGTGTGAATGAGCCCCTATATAGTGTGCTGTGTGATGAGCCCCTATATAGCGTGCTGTGTGATGAGCCTCTATAGTGTACTGTGTGATGAGCCCCTCTAGTGTACTGTGTGATGAGCCCCTCTATAGTGTGCTGTGTGATGAGCCCCTCTATAGTGTGCTGTGTGATGAGCCCCTGTATAGTGTGCTGTGTGATGAGCCCCTCTATAGTGTACTGTGTGATGAGCCCCTCTATAGTGTACTGTGTGATGAGCCCCTCTATAGTGTGCTGTGTGATGAGCCCCTATAGTGTGCTGTGTGATGAGCCCCTCTATAGTGTACTGTGTGATGAGCCCCTCTATAGTGTACTGTGTGATGAGCCCCTCTATAGTGTGCTGTGTGATGAGCCCCTATAGTGTGCTGTGTGATGAGCCCCTCTATAGTGTACTGTATGATGAGCCCCTCTATAGTGTACTGTGTGATGAGCCCCTCTATAGTGTGCTGTGTGATGAGCCCCTATATAGTGTGCTGTGTGATGAGCCCCTCTATAGTGTACTGTATGATGAGCCCCTCTATAGTGTGCTGTATGATGAGCCCCTCTATAGTGTGCTGTGTGATGAGCCCCTCTATAGTGTACTGTATGATGAGCCCCTCTATAGTGTGCTGTGTGATGAGCCCCTATTTAGTGTACTGTGTGATGAGCCCCTCTATAGTGTGCTGTGTGAGCCCCTCTATAGTGTACTGTATGATGAGCCCCTATAGTGTGCTGTGTGATGAGCCCCTCTATAGTGTACTGTGTGATGAGCCCCTATAGTGTGCTGTGTGATGAGCCCCTCTATAGTGTGCTGTGTGATGAGCCCCTCTATAGTGTGCTGTGTGATGAGCCCCTCTATAGTGTACTGTGTGATGAGCCCCTATAGTGTGCTGTGTGATTATGGTACAATCGGATATCGGGGGACAGAAATCAAATCCTCACCCTTCATGGAATACGGGGACCCCCGGGTGATGTACACACGGCCCCTCCTCCATCTCTGCTCCTTGGAAAGTCTGCAAAACAGGTCTGTGTTATCAGCACATCACCCCCATATACATGTCACCCCAATATACATTTCACCCCCATATATACATGTCACCCCCATATATACAGATCACCCCCATATATACCTCACCCCCATATACAGGTCACCCCCATATACATGTCACCCCCATATATACAGATCACCCCCATATATACCTCACCCCCATATACAGGTCACCCCCATATACAGGTCACCCCATATATACCTCACCCCCATATACAGGTCACCCCATATACACGTCACCCCAATATACAGGTCACCTCCATATACAGGTCACCCCCATATACACATCACCCCAATATACACGTCACCCCCATATACAGGTCACCCCCATATACAGGTCACCCCCATATACAGGTCACCTCCCTCCTCACCTCTTTACAGCCGGAGTGTTTACACCGCGTCCCCAGCGCTGCCTCCGCCATCTCCTCTGTTGCCGACATAGAAGATATAATTATTTATTGATTGTGGATCTGAGGAAGAAAACTGCGGAGAGAACAGCAAAGCGCGATTCCTTCCCTGTCCCTGCGTACCTGTCCTTGTGTACCTGTCCCTGCGTACCTGTCCCTGCGTACCTGTCCCTGCGTACCTGTCCCTGCGTACCTGTCCCTGCGTAACTGTCCTTGTGTACCTGTCCCTGCGTACCTGTCCCTGCGTACCTGTCCCTGCGTACCTGTCCCTGCGTACCTGTCCTTGCGTACCTGTCCTTGCGTACCTGTCCCTGCGTACCTGTCCCTGCGTACCTGTCCCTGCGTACCTGTCCTTGTGTACCTGTCCTTGCGTACCTGTCCCTGCGTACCTGTCCCTGCGTACCTGTCTTTGCGTACCTGTCCTTGTGTACCTGTCCTTGTGTACCTGTCCCTGTGTACCTGTCCTTGTGTTCCTGTCCCTGCGTACCTGTCCTTGTATACCTCTCCCTGCGTACCTGTCCTTGTGTATCTGTCCTTGTGTACCTGTCCCTGTGTACCTGTCCTTGTATACCTGTCCCTGCGTACCTGTCCTTGTATACCTGTCCCTGCGTACCTGTCCCTGTGTATCTGTCCCTGTGTATCTGTCCCTGTGTACCTGTCCCTGTGTACCTGTCCCTGTGTACCTGTCCCTGTGTACCTGTCCCTGTGTACCTGTCTCTTTGTACCTGTCCCTGCGTACCTGTCCTTGTGTTCCTGTCCCTGCGTACCTGTCCTTGTATACCTGTCCCTGCGTACCTGTCCCTGCGTACCTGTCCCTGCGTACCTGTCCCTGCGTATCTGTCCTTGTGTACCTGTCCCTGTGTACCTGTCCCTGTGTTCCTGTCCCTGTGTTCCTGTCCCTGCGTTCCTGTCCCTGCGTACCTGTCCCCGCGTACCTGTCTCTGTGTACCTGTCTCTTTGTACCTGTCTCTGTGTACCTGTCTCTTTGTACCTGTCCTTGTGTACCTGTCCTTGTATACCTTTCCCTGTGTACCTGTCCCTGTTTACCTGTCCTTGTGTACCTGTCCTTGTGTACCTGTCCTTGGCATCTGTGTGTAGCACAGAGCGGATATGTGCTCCGTCTCCGCCGGTCGGCACCATGTTTATTAGTTTCTTTCTCATCCCTCTACTTCCTTCAGAGTCCTGGAACAAGTGGAGCGCAATGAGTGTTATAATCTGAGCCCCCCCTCCCCCTCACCTTTTATCTGAGAGTCTGACTTCATCGACAACGTCAGCTTCTCCAATTCTTCTTCTAATGACTGGGAGACCTTCAGCAGAAGAGGCCTCATCTCCTCCTGTGTGCTGAACAACAGACAGCCTGACTGTCATAACCAGACCGTGCACACCTACAGCCAGGACAGAATGGCCATGGTGGGGGACTACTCCATATTAATGGTCATATTGGGGGACTACTCCATATTAATGGCCATGGTAAAGAACAACTCCACATTAATGGTCATTGTGCGGGACTACTCCATATTAATGGTCATGGTGGAGGACAACTCCACATTAATGATCATGGTGGAGGACAACTCCATATTAATGGTCATGGTGGAGGACAACTCCACATTAATGATCATGGTGGAGGACAACTCCATATTAATGGTCATGGTGGAGGACAACTCCATATTAATGGTCATGGTGCCGGACTACTCCATATTAATGGTCATATTGGGGGACTACTCCATATTAATGGCCATGGTGGAGGACAACTCCATATTAATGGTCATGGTGGAGGACAACTCCATATTAATGGTCATGGTGGAGGACAACTCCATATTAATGGTCATGGTGGAGGACAACTCCATATTAATGGCCATGGTGGGAGGACAACTCCACATTAATGGTCATGGTAAAGAACAACTCCACATTAATGGTCATTGTGCGGGACTACTCCATATTAATGGTCATGGTGGAGGACAACTCCACATTAATGGTCATGGTGGAGGACAACTCCATATTAATGGTCATGGTGGAGGACAACTCCATATTAATGGTCATGGTGCGGGACTACTCCATATTAATGGTCATGGTGGAGGACAACTCCATATTAATGGTCATGGTGGAGGACAACTCCACATTAATGGTCATGGTGGGAGGACAACTCCACATTAATGGTCATGGTGGAGAACAACTCCACATTAATGGTCATGGTAAAGAACAACTCCACATTAATGGTCATGGTGGAGGACAACTCCATAATAATGGTCATGGTTGGAGGACAACTCCATATTAATGGCCATGAGAGGACAGCTCCGTATTAATGGCCATGGTGGGGGGAACAACTCCATATTAATGGCCATGGTGGGAGGACAACTCCATATTAATGGCCATGGTGGGAGAACAACTCCATATTAATGGCCATGGTGGGAGGACAACTCCATATTAATGGCCATGGTGGGAGGACAACTCCATATTAATGGCCATGGTGGGAGGACAACTTAATATTAATGGCCATTGTGGGAGGACAACTCCATATGAATGGCTATGGTGGGGATACCAACTCCATATTAATGGACATGGTGGGAGGACAACTCCATATTAATGGCTGTGGTGGGAGGACAACTCCATATTAATGGCCATGGTGGGAGGACAACTCCATATTAATGGCTGTGGTGGGAGGACAACTCCATATTAATGGTCATGGTGGGAGGACAACTCCATATTAATGGTCATGGTGGGAGGACAACTCCATATTAATGGACATGGTGGGAGGATAACTCCATATTAATGGTCATGGTGGAGGACAACTCCATATTAATGGCCATGGTGGGAGGACAACTCCATATTAATGGCCATTCTATGGGTGTGATGGTGAAGGGTACAAACAATTTTTGGCATATCAAAATCTCAAATTCCTCTTCAGCCATAAAGTGTATTTTACTATGAAATTCAGTGTGTGAATGACATGATCCATGATAGAGGAAAGCCACCAATCACAGAGAGGTGGGCTTCACAGGAACTCCTTGGTAAGGACTAAGGACACCCCCTGAGGAGCCCCTCCCACACATTATCTATAAATAGGAGCCCGGTGTTCCAGGAACTATTATTTGTTCCGTGTGACACTGGCGAGTCGTTTTGCTGCCGTTACCTGAGAACTCATTTCCAGGACTTATAGACATTGGATATCATTACCTCGGCCTCTCCTTCAGCATCTTCTCTGCAGACTTGGGGCCCCGGACAATGATTTCAGGGGCCGCGCCATCAGAGGCGGGTTTGTTTCCAGAGATGTCGGGTTTTAGAGCTTCCAATGGTTTCTCATTGCTGTGTGGCCCCTTAGTGCAGCCCTAAGGGAAGGAAAGACCCACAATGGTTACCCAGAGAAACAACATACATATGGAGTATACACTATATACAATGGATACATATGGAGTATACACTATATACAATGGATACATATGGAGTATACACTATATACAATGGATACATATGGAGTATACACTATATACAATGGATACATATGGAGTATACACTATATACAATGGATACATATGGAGTATACACTATATACAATGGATACATATGGAGTATACACTATATACAATGGGTACATATGGAGTATACACTATATACAATGGGTACATATGGAGTATGCACTATATACAATGGGTACATATGGAGTATACAGTATATACAATGGGTACATATGGAGTATACACTATATACAATGGGTACATATGGAGTATGCACTATATACAATGGGTACATATGGAGTATGCACTATATACAATGGGTACATATGGAGTATACACTATATACAATGGGTACATATGGAGTATACACTATATACAATGGGTACATATGGAGTATACAGTATATACAATGGATACATATGGAGTATGCACTATATACAATGGATACGTATAAAGTACGTAATATAGAGATGTTCTCTCCCTCTATGGCAACTAATATTATTATTATACAGTATTTATAAAGTGCCGACAGTTCGCTCAGCGCTGTACATTAAAATGGGAGACAGAACAATAACAATACAATACATGAGGGGATTGAGGGCCCTGATCCTGGGAGCTTACAATCTAGGAGGGGGGGATGGTGGCACAGGAGGAGATAGCTGTGGGGGATGGAGTGGTAGGAAGAGTGGAGGAGGTTGGCATGTTAGCAGGGGGTGGGGTAGGCTTCCCTGAAGAGATGGGTTTTCAGGGTGCGCCTAAAGGAGAGGAGAGTAGGTGATAATCTGATGGGTTGGGGAAGGGAGTTCCAGAGGATGGGTGACGCCCTGGAGAAGTCCTGGAGGCGGGCATGGGAGGAGGAGACCAGGGAACTAGAGAGAAGGAGGTCTTGTGAGGAGCGGAGTGTGCGTGTTGGGTGGTACTTGGATATTAGGTCAGTGATGTAGTTCGGGGCAGTATGGTGGACGGCTTTGTACGTCAGTGTTAGGATTTTGAATTTGATCCGTTGCGCAATCGGAAGCCAGTGGAGGGATTGGCAGAGATGGGTGGAGGACACTGAGTGGAGGCCAGTGGAGGGATTGGCAGAGGGGGGTGGAGGACACTGAGTGGAGGCCAGTGGAGAGATTGGCAGAGGGGGGTGGAGAACATTGAGTGGAGGCCAGTGGAGGGATTAGCAGAGGGGGATGGAGGACACTGAGTGGAAGCCAGTGGAGGGATTGGCAGAGAGGGGTGGAGGACACTGAGTGGAGGTCAGTGGAGGGATTGGCAGAGAGGGGTGGAGGACACTGAATGGAGGCCAATGGAGGGATTGGCAGAGGGGGGTGGAGAACATTGAGTGGAGGCCAGTGGAGGGATTGGCAGAGAGGGGTGGAGGACACTGAGTGGAGGTCAGTGGAGGGATTGGGAGAGAGGGGTGGAGGACACTGAGTGGAGGTCAGTGGAGGGATTGGCAGAGAGGGGTGGAGGACACTGAATGGAGGCCAGTGGAGGGATTGGCAGAGAGGGGTGGAGGACACTGAGTGGAGGGATTGGGAGAGAGGGGAGGAGGACACTGAATGGAGGCCAGTGGAGGGATTGGCAGAGAGGGATGGAGGACACTGAGTGGAGATCAGTGGAGGGATTGGCAGAGAGGGGTGGAGGGCACTGAGTGGAGGCCAGTGAAGGGATTGGCAGAGGGGGGTGGAGGCCAGTGGAGGGATTGGCAGAGGGGGGTGGAAGCCAGTGGAGGGATTGGCAGAGGGGGGTGGAGGACACTGAATGGAGGCCAGTGGAGGGATTGGCAGAGATGGGTGGAGGACACTGAGTGGAGGCCAGTGGAGGGATTGGCAGAGAGGGGTGGAGGACACTGAGTGGAGGCCAGTGGAGGGATTGGCAGAGATGGGTGGAGGACACTGAGTGGAGGCCAGTGGAGGGATTGGCAGAGATGGATGGAGGACACTGAATGGAGGCCAGTGGAGGGATTGGCAGAAGGGGGTGTCGGACACGGAGTGGAGGCCAGTGGAGGGATTGGCAGAGGGGGGTGGCGGAGATGGAGCGGTTGGAAAGGTGAAGGAGTCTGGCCGCCGTGTTCAGGATGGACTGAAGCGGGGATAGCCTGTGGCGGGGCAGGCCAGTGAGGAGGGAGTTGCAGTAGTCGAGTCGTGATATGATGAGGGAGGGGATGAGCTGTTTAGTGGTTTCTGGGGTTAGCAACGTGTGGATTTTGGTGATGTTGCGGAGGCGGAGTCTGCACGAGCTTGTTAGTGATTGGACTTGGTGCTCTCCCCCTGTGGCTACTAATATGGAGTGATCCTCTCCCCCTGTGGCCACTAATATGGAGTGGTCCTCTCCCCCATGGCCACTAATTGGTAGTGCCCCCCACCACAGCCATTTTTATAGAGATGCCTCCCCCGTGGCCATATAAATGAAGTTGCCCCCATTGTGGCTTTGACATCCTCTACTCTTCCAGGAGAGCTTTGGAGGACATCTGTGGGAATTATCCCATTTGTGAGGCCAGGTACTGATGTTGGGTGAGAAGACCTGGTGCACATTTACCCCCCCCCTCCCCCCACACACACAGAGGGATTGTCATCGGCAGAGGAACTCACCTGGATGGCCAGAAATTCGGAAAAGTCCGTTGTGCGCTTCCTACAGCAGGACCAACCCTGAGACAGAAAACAAATCCTCAGTGACAACAGCCAGAATATCGAGAAAGAGATCCGCATGAGATCTACTGACCTTCAGAGCATCATGGAAGATGGGATACCCAGGGTGGAAGAGGCAAGCATCTATGGGGGGAAATAAAAACTTGTCTTAGTTCAGGATCATCTACTCCTGATTCTCACCATATCCACACAACGGACCTCCATGCCAAGTTTTAGTTACAGCTGAACTCCAACAAAGCTCTACGTCCTCCTGGTAGCGGGACTGTGTCTGTACTGCAAGGGTTCAATGTGCATTGATTCCTAGGGGGACCGGGGGCAGCAGCTTTACTGACTGGATCCTCCGTCCCCGCAGGCTCCTCCATGCTGCTAGACTGGTCCTCGCCACCTACCTCCGCTCCCGCAGGCTCCTCCATGCTGCTAGACTAGTCCTCGCCACCTACCTCCGCTCCCGCAGGCTCCTCCATGCTGCTAGACTGGTCCTCGCCACCTACCTCCTCTCCCGCAGGCTCCTCCATGCTACTAGACTGGTCCTCGCCACCTACCTCCGCTCCCGCAGGCTCCTCCATGCTGCTAGACTGGTCCTCGCCACCTACCTCCACTCCCGCAGGCTCCTCCATGCTGCTAGACCGGTCCTCGCCACCTACCTCCGCTCCTGCAGGCTCCTCCATGCTGCTAGACTGGTCCTCGCCACCTACCTCCGCTCCCGCAGGCTCCTCCATGCTGCTAGACCGGTCCTCGCCACCTACCTCCGCTCCTGCAGGCTCCTCCATGCTGCTAGACTGGTCCTCGCCACCTCTCCTACCCTTTGCTGGGGCAGTCTAAGGTCCTCTAATGTCATCAGGACCGATGCAGGGCCCATAGCTCTACACTGGATGTGAAGACACTGAATGATAGTCCACCACCAGAGGATGAGGGGGGGGCCTTTGGTGAGGTTCCCCCCTCCCTAGACAGACACAGTTACCCCTGCAGGGTGGGTGTGGCCTCACTACAAGGCAGGACTGTGCTGCTGCGCTCCCAGCAGATCCATTACACAGATCACACACATCCATCACACAGATCCATCACACAGATCCGTCACACAGATCCGTCACACAGATCACTCAGATCCATCACACAGATCCATCACACAGATCACACAGATGCATCACACAGATCCATCACACAGATCACACAGATGCATCACACAGATGCATCACACAGATCCATCACACAGATCACACAGATCACACACATCCATCACACAGATCCATCACACAGATCCGTCACACAGATCACTCAGATCCATCACACAGATCATACAGATCCATCACACAGATCCATCACACAGATGCATCACACAGATCCATCACGCAAATCCATCACACAGATGCATCACACAGATCCATCACACAGATGCATCACACAGATCCATCACACAGATCCATCACACAGATGCATCACACAGATCACACACAGATCCATCACACAGATCCATCACACAGATCCATCACACAGATGCATCACACAGATCATACAGATCCATCACACAGATCCATCACACAGATCCATCACGCAAATCCATCACACAGATCACACAGATCACACAGATCCTCACACAGATCCATCACACAGATCACACAGATGCATCACACAGATCACACAGATCCATCACGCAAATCCATCACACAGATCACACAGATCCATCACACAGATCCATCACACAGATCACACAGATCACACAGATGCATCACACAGATCACACAGATCATCACACAGATCACACAGATGCATCACACAGATCCATCACACAGATCACACAGATCACACACATCCATCACACAGATCCATCACACAGATCCGTCACACAGATCACTCAGATCCATCACACAGATCACACAGATCCATCACACAGATGCATCACACAGATCATACAGATCCATCACACAGATCCATCACACAGATCCATCACACAGATGCATCACACAGATCACACAGATCCATCACACAGATCACACAGATGCATCACACAGATCCATCATGCAAATCCATCACACAGATCACACAGATCCATCACACAGATCCATCACACAGATCACACAGATCCATCACACAGATCACACAGATCACACAGATCCATCACACAGATCCATCACACAGATCCTCACACAGATCCATCACACAGATCACACAGATGCATCACACAGATCCATCACACAGATCCATCACACAGATGCATCACACAGATCATACAGATCCATCACACAGATCCATCACACAGATCCATCACGCAAATCCATCACACAGATCACACAGATCACACAGATCCTCACACAGATCCATCACACAGATCACACAGATGCATCACACAGATCACACAGATCCATCACGCAAATCCATCACACAGATCACACAGATCCATCACACAGATCCATCACACAGATCACACAGATCACACAGATGCATCACACAGATCACACAGATCATCACACAGATCACACAGATGCATCACACAGATCCATCACACAGATCCGTCACACAGATCACTCAGATCCATCACACAGATCACACAGATCCATCACACAGATGCATCACACAGATCATACAGATCCATCACACAGATCCATCACACAGATCCATCACACAGATGCATCACACAGATCCATCACGCAAATCCATCACACAGATCACACAGATCCATCACACAGATGCATCACACAGATGCATCACACAGATCATACAGATCCATCACACAGATCCATCACACAGATCCATCACACAGATGCATCACACAGATCACACAGATCCATCACACAGATCACACAGATGCATCACACAGATCCATCACGCAAATCCATCACACAGATCACACAGATCCATCACACAGATCCATCACACAGATCACACAGATCCATCACACAGATCACACAGATCACACAGATCCATCACACAGATCCATCACACAGATCCTCACACAGATCCATCACACAGATCACACAGATGCATCACACAGATCACACAGATCCATCACGCAAATCCATCACACAGATCACACAGATCCATCACACAGATCCATCACACAGATCACACAGATCACACAGATGCATCACACAGATCACACAGATCATCACACAGATCACACAGATCCATCACGCAAATCCATCACACAGATCACACAGATCCATCACACAGATCCATCACACAGATCACACAGATCCATCACACAGATCACACAGATGCATCACACAGATCCATCACACAGATCACACAGATGCATCACACAGATCACACAGATCCATCACACAGATCACACAGATCCGTCACACAGATCCGTCACACAGATCCATCACACAGATCCATCACACAGATCACACAGATCCATCACACAGATCACACAGATCCATCACACAGATCACACAGATCACACAGATCCATCACACAGATCACACAGATCCATCACACAGATCCATCACACAGATCACACAGATCCATCACACAGATCCATCACACAGGTCACACAGATCACACAGATCCATCACACAGATCCATCACACAGGTCACACAGATCACACAGATCCATCACACAGATCACACAGATCCATCACACAGATCACACAGATCCATCACACAGATCACACAGATCCATCACACAGATCCATCACACAGATCACACAGATCCATCACACAGATCCATCACACACACAGGTCACACAGATCACACAGATCCATCACACAGATCCATCACACAGGTCACACAGATCACACAGATCCATCACACAGATCACACAGATCCATCACACAGATCCATCACACAGATCACACAGATCCATCACACAGATCACACAGATCCATCACACAGATCCATCACACAGATCCATCACACAGATCCATCACACAGATCACACAGATCCATCACACAGATCACACAGATCCATCACACAGATCACACAGATCCATCACACAGATCCATCACACAGATCCATCACACAGATCCATCACACAGATCACACAGATCCATCACACAGATCCATCACAGATCACACAGATCCATCACACAGATCACACAGATCCATCACACAGATCACACAGATCCATCACACAGATCACACAGATCCATCACACAGATCCATCACACAGATCCATCACAGATCCATCACACAGATCCATCACACAGATCACACAGATCACACAGATCCATCACACAGATCACACAGATCCATCACACAGATCCATCACACAGATCACACAGATCACACAGATCCATCACACAGATCCATCACACAGATCACACAGATCACACAGATCCATCACACAGATCCATCACACAGATCACACAGATCCATCACACAGATCCATCACAGATCACACAGATCCATCACACAGATCCATCACACAGATCCATCACACAGATCACAGATATGGCTCCATTATCAGTCACAGGCTATTGGCTCATACTGGGGAGGGAGAGCCAATCAGGAGTGCTGCATGCAGTACTGCTGACAAGGATCATGCTGATAGGAGGAGAGAGCAGAGTGATCTGGGGGTGGGGTGACTTCATCAGTCTGCCGCTGCTCCTTCACTGTCCTGGGGGTGGAGGGAGGACACTACTGTGACTGTTGCAGTGCCATCCACCAGGCAGAGCTGTGTACATCCCAGGACTGGATGGACAGGAATATGTGGCTGATTGCACTCACCTGCAGGGTTGTTGGTGATGAGGAATCGCTGTGCGCACCCCTTGTTGTAGCAGAGCACAGAGTCCCCGCAGGAGTCCAGGACCCCCTGACTACTCATAGTGCCACGGCAAGGAGGGCAGCTGACAATCAAAGGGGGGGGGGGGGGGAGCTGCCAGAAAAGGGATTCTCTGCAACAAAACACAAAGAGAGAGCAGTCAGTGCCGCATTGTGACATACCGATTGCCTGGCTGTGTCCTCCTCCCAGGTGTGTGTTGTGTATGGAGGAGGATGTATGGGACTTCCTCAGGACTGAGGAGGCGGGACTGGGAGGAGACTGTGGCTCCATGTGCTGCTAGAGAAGCCAATAGAGGCTCCGCTGTGCCAGAGATTACCCAGAAGACACGTGACCTAAACACCTAACACGTGACCTAGACATCTAACACGTGACCTAGACTCCTAACACGTGACCTAGACTCCTAACACGTGACCTAGACTCCTAACACGTGACCTAGACCCCTAACACGTGACCTAAACATCTAACACGTGACCTAGACTCCTAACACGTGACCTAAACATCTAACACATGACCTAGACTCCTAACACGTGACCTAAACACCTAACACGTGACCTAAACACCTAACACGTGACCTAGACTCCTAACACGTGACCTAGACTCCTAACACGTGACCTAGACTCCTAACACGTGACCTAGACCCCTAACACGTGACCTAAACATCTAACACGTGACCTAGACTCCTAACATGTGACCTAAACATCTAACACGTGACCTAAACATCTAACACGTGACCTAGACCCCTAACACGTGACCTAGACTCCTAACACGTGACCTAGACTCCTAACACGTGACCTAAACATCTAACACGTGACCTAGACTCCTAACACGTGACCTAAACACCTAACACGTGACCTAAACACCTAACACGTGACCTAGACTCCTAACACGTGACCTAGACTCCTAACACGTGACCTAAACACCTAACACGTGACCTAGACATCTAACACGTGACCTAGACTCCTAACACGTGACCTAGACTCCTAACACGTGACCTAAACATCTAACACGTGACCTAGACTCCTAACATGTGACCTAAACATCTAACACGTGACCTAGACCCCTAACACGTGACCTAGACTCCTAACACGTGACCTAGACTCCTAACACGTGACCTAAACATCTAACACGTGACCTAGACTCCTAACACGTGACCTAAACACCTAACACGTGACCTAAACACCTAACACGTGACCTAGACTCCTAACACGTGACCTAGACTCCTAACACGTGACCTAAACACCTAACACGTGACCTAGACTCCTAACACGTGACCTAGACTCCTAACACGTGACCTAGACTCCTAACACGTGACCTAAACATCTAACACGTGACCTAGACTCCTAACACGTGACCTAAACATCTAACACGTGACCTAGACTCCTAACACGTGACCTAGACTCCTAACACGTGACCTAAACACCTAACACGTAACCTAGACTCCTAACACGTGACCTAACACGTGACCTAAACATCTAACACGTGACCTAGACTCCTAACACATTACCTAAACACCTAACACGTGACCTAAACACCTAACACGTGACCTAAACATCTAACACGTGACCTAGACTCCTAACACGTGACCTAAACACCTAACACGTGACCTAAACATCTAACACGTGACCTAGACTCCTAACACGTGACCTAAACATCTAACACGTGACCTAGACTCCTAACACGTGACCTAGACTCCTAACAAGTGACCTAAACACCTAACACGTAAGCTAGACTCCTAACACGTGACCTAACACGTGACCTAAACATCTAACACGTGACCTAGACTCCTAACACGTGACCTAAACACCTAACATGTGACCTAAACACCTAACACGTGACCTAGACTCCTAACACGTGACCTAAACACCTAACACGTGACCTAAACATCTAACACGTGACCTAGACTCCTAACACGTGACCTAAACATCTAACACGTGACCTAGACTCCTAACACGTGACCTAACACATGACCTAAACACCTAACATCTAACACGTGACCTAGACTCCTAACACCTAAACACGTGACCTAACACGTGACCTAAACACCTAACACATGACATAAACACCTAACACGTGACCTAGACTCCTAACAGAGAACAGAGGATGGAATAACGAGGACTGAGGATGGAATAACGAGGACAGAGGATGGAATAATGAGGACTGAGGATGGAATAACGAGGACAGAGGATCTAATAATGAGGACTGAGGATGGAATAACGAGGACTTAGGATGGAATAACGAGGACAGAGGATCTAATAACGAGGACTGAGGATGGAATAACGAGGACTGAGGATGGAATAACTAGGACTGAGGATGGAATAACGAGGACAGAGGATGGAATAACGAGGACTGAGGATGGAATAACGAGGACTGAGGATGGAATAACAAGGACTGAGGATGGAATAACTAGCACTGAGGATGGAATAACGAGGACTGAGGATGGAATAATGAGGACTGAGGATGGAATAACTAGGACTGAGGATGGAATAACGAGGACTGAGGATGGAAAAATGAGGACTGAGGATGGAATAACGAGGACTGAGGATGGAATAACGAGGACTGAGGATGGAATAACGAGGGCAGAGGATCTAATAACGAGGACTGAGGATGGAATAACGAGGACTGAGGATGGAATAACTAGGACTGAGGATGGAATAACGAGGACAGAGGATCTAATAACGAGGACTGAGGATGGAATAACGAGGACTGAGGATGTAATAACGAGGACTTAGGATGGAATAACGAGGACAGAGGATGGAATAACTAGGACTGAGGATGGAATAACTAGGACTGAGGATGGAATAACGAGGACAGAGGATCTAATAACGAGGACTGAGGATGGAATAACGAGGACAGAGGATCTAATAACGAGGACTGAAGATGGAATAACGAGGACTGAGGATGGAATAACGAGGACTGAGGATGGAATAACGAGGACAGAGGATGGAATAACTAGGACAGAGGATGGAATAACTAGGACTGAGGATGGAATAACGAGGACAGAGGATCTAATAACGAGGACTGAGGATGGAATAACGAGGACTGAGGATGGAATAACGAGGACTTAGGATGGAATAACGAGGACAGAGGATGGAATAACTAGGACTGAGGATCTAATAACGAGGACTGAGGATGGAATAACGAGGACTGAATATAAAAGAGAAGAAAGAAGAAGAGAATGAACTCTTTTACCTGAAGCTGTGAGTGGAGGAGGACAGAGGCCGGGCTGGGTGCCGTCCAGGACGGGGAGTGGAGGAGGACAGAGGCCGGGCTGGGTGCCGTCTAGGATGGGGAGTGGAGTCCAGAGAGTGGAGTCTGGAGATTGCAGGCCGGCCATGTGGCCCTAAATTTAGATCCTGGAAGGGCCAACCCAACACCAAAGATGGGAAGAGGAATGTGGCAGCTGTGACAGGTGACGGAGGGAAGACGGGGCCAAGACTCAGGAAAGATCAGCAGGAGGAGTGAAGAGCGACCCCGGAGGACGTCCATCTTCCGGGACTTCTGACCTTCTGTGATGGATCCAATCCCCAGAACCTCATCCGTCCCAATCATGGAGGTTCTGGAGTCATTGCCAAGTTGTATAAATCCCTGGAGATCCCGCCGTGGGGGTCCTCGTTCCCGAACCTATCCCACCATGGGGGTCCTCGTTCCCGAACCTATCCCACCATGGGGGTCCTCGTTCCCGAACCTATCCCGATGTGGGGGTCCTCGTTCCCGAACCTATCCCGCCGTGGGGATCCTCGTTCCCGAACCTATCCCGATGTGGGGGTCCTCGTTCCCGAACCTATCCCGACGTGGGGGTCCTCGTTCCCGAACCTATCCAAACCAAATCTTTATTTTTACATTTCTACATCTCAGAGCTGCTGATCTCCCGCCACCTCTTTGCTGCCACTTCCTGTCCCCATACCCCCCAGTGATGACCCCAGTGATGGCAATCCTCAGGGCGGGGCTTCAGATGGTGACACCAGTGGCCATGTCTGTGTCATGTGTGATAGATCAGCCACTTGTGGCTCCCGGGGGGGTCCCCAGAATGTGTGTGTGTATTACAGAGGGTCCCTGGATTGTACACGTGTATTATAGGGGGTCCCCGGATTGTACACGTGTATTATAGAGGGTCCCCGGATTGTACACGTGTATTACAGAGGGTCCCCGGATTGTACACGTGTAATATAGGGGGTCCCCGGATTGTACACGTGTATTACAGGGGGTCCCCGGATTGTACACCTGTATTATAGGGGGTCCCCAGATTGTACACGTGTATTATAGGGGGTCCCCGGATTGTACACGTGTATTATAGGGGGTCCCCGGATTGTACACGTGTATTATAGAGGGTCCCCGAATTGTACACGTGTATTATAGAGGGTCCCCGGATTGTACACGTGTATTATAGGGGGTCCCCGGATTGTACACCTGTATTATAGGGGGTCCCCGGATTGTACACCTGTATTATAGGGGGTCCCCGGATTGTACACGTGTATTATAGGGAGTTCCCGGATTGTACACGTGTATTATAGGGGGTCCCCGGATTGTACACCTGTATTATAGGGGGTCCCCGGATTGTACACGTGTATTATAGAGGGTCCCCGGATTGTACACGTGTATTATAGGGGGTCCCCGGATTGTACACGTGTATTATAGGGGGTCCCCGGATTGTACACGTGTATTATAGGGAGTTCCCGGATTGTACACGTGTATTATAGGGGGTCTCCGGATTGTACACGTGTATTATAGGGGGTCCCCGGATTGTACACGTGTATTATAGGGGGTCCCCGGATTGTACACGTGTATTATAGGGAGTTCCCGGATTGTACACGTGTATTATAGGGGGTCCCCGGATTGTACACGTGTATTATAGGGGGTCCCCGGATTGTACACGTGTATTATAGGGGGTCCCCGGATTGTACACGTGTATTATAGGGGGTCCCCGGATTGTACACCTGTATTATAGGGGGTCCCCGGATTGTACACCTGTATTATAGGGGGTCCCCGGATTTTACACCTGTATTATAGGGGGTCCCCGGATTGTACACGTGTATTATAGGGGGTCCCCGGATTGTACACGTGTATTATAGGGGGTCCCCGGATTGTACACGTGTATTATAGGGGGTCCCCGGATTGTACACGTGTATTATAGGGGGTCCCCGGATTGTACACCTGTATTATAGGGGGTCCCCGGATTGTACACCTGTATTATAGGGGGTCCCCGGATTGTACACGTGTATTATAGGGGGTCCCCGGATTGTACACGTGTATTATAGGGGGTCCCCGGATTGTACACGTGTATTATAAGGGGTCCCCGGATTGTACACGTGTATTATAAGGGGTCCCCGGATTGTACACGTGTATTATAAGGGGTCCCCGGATTGTACACGTGTATTATAAGGGGTCCCCGGATTGTACACGTGTATTATAGGGGTCCCCGGATTGTACACGTGTATTATAGGGGTCCCCGGATTGTACACGTGTATTATAGGGGTCCCCGGATTGTACACGTGTATTATAGGGGGTCCCCGGATTGTACACGTGTATTATAGGGGTCCCCGGATTGTACACGTGTATTATAGGGGTCCCCGGATTGTACACGTGTATTATAGGGGTCCCCAGATTGTACACGTGTATTATAGGGGTCCCCAGATTGTACACGTGTATTATAGGGGTCCCCAGATTGTACACGTGTATTATAGGGGTCCCCGGATTGTACACGTGTATTATAGGGATCCCCGGATCGCACACGTGTATTATAGGGATCCCCGGATCAGAGTTGTGAGGAAAGTTCAGAATTCATAGAAGAGGAACAAATACAAGAGATTTAAGAATGAAGGTTTATTGATTTCAAACATTTTATCCACATAGAAAATACAGTGAAGTTGGGAAAGAAGGATGTTGGGGGGGGGGGGGGGGTGGGATCCCTATGTGGGGGACTGGGGGGGATGAGATCCTTATGTGGGGGATGGGATCCCTGTGCAGATGATGGGATCCCTATGCGGGGGACGGGGGGGATGGGATCCCTGTGCGGGGGATGGGGAGGGATAGGATCCCTGTGCGGGTGATGGGATCCCTATGCGGGGGATGGGGGGGGGGGGGGTGAGATCCCTATGCGGGGGATTTGATCCCTATGCAGATGATGGGATCCCTATGTGAGGGATGGGATCCCTATGCGGTTTATGGGATCCCTATGCGGGGGATGGGGGGGGGGGATGAGATCCCTATGCGGGGGATGGGGGGGGGGATGAGATCCCTATGCGGGGGATGAGATCCCTATGCGGGGGATGAGATCCCTATGCGGGGGATGAGATCCCTATGCACTTTATAGGATCCCTACGCGGGGGGTGGGGGGGATGAGATCCCTATGCGGGGGATGGGATCCCTATGCGGGGGATTGGATCCCTATGCACTTTATAGGATCCCTACGCGGGGGGTGGGGGGATGAGATCCCTATGCGGGGGATGGGATCCCTATGTGGGTGATGGTGCGGTGGACGTCCATGATGTCAGAGTCCTCTTGGTCATCTCATAGGCCAGGAAGAGCGCGGCGTTGGCGGGGAACGCGCGGATGACGGTAGGCGTTAGGCCGCTGTACAGCGAGAAGATTCCTGGGAGAGAAGACAAGGAAGGCGGAGTTATGGGGATGAAATGTCATCAAATATGAGATATAAATAGACCAATGAGAACCCCAGACCAGAGACCCGAGAGTCCGGAATCTGATCAGATCGGTCGTTAGGAGAACATCAATCATCCGACTCGCTCCGGGACTCTGATCTCCTTCATCAGGGCTCAGACCTTATATGGAGGTGGGAGGAGTCAGAGGCGGGAGGTGGAACCTCCCTGGGATCGGTAAGCTCTGGATATGGAATGTCATCAATATGAGGCACACAAAGCTTCTATTGTCCGAAATCCCGGAGAGGAATTCCTCGTAAGTCTCCCTGTATAGGGGACCCTTACAGGGGGCCTTCCACTATAATGCACCATCCGCTCTTACAGGCCCCCCATCCCTATCAGGGATTTTCATGAGATCCCAGAAAATCTGAGTCCAACAACAGTGCGTAGAGAGCTTCATGGAATGGGTTTCCATGGCCGAGCAGCTGCATCCAAGCCTTCCATCACCAAGTGCAATGCAAAGTGTTGGATGCCGTGGTGTAAAGCACGCCGCCACTGGACTCTAGAGCAGAGGAGACGTGTTCTCTGGAGTGACCAATCACACTTCTCTGTCTGGACGTGTCTGGGTTTGGCGGTTGCCAAGAGAACGGTACTTACCTGACTGCATTGTGCCAAGTGTAAATTTGGTGGAGGGGGATTATGGTGTGGGGTTGTTATTCAGGGGTTGGACTTGGCCCCCTAGTTCCAGTGAAGGGAACTCTTAAGGCGACATTTTGGACAATTTCATGCTCCCAACTTTGTGGGAGAAGTTTGGGGATGGCCCCTTCCTGTTCCAACATGACTGCGCACCAGTGCACAAAGCAAGGTCCATAAAGACATGGAGGAGCCAGTTTGGGGTGGAGGAACTTGACTGTCCTGCACAGAGTCCTGACCTCAACCCCATAGAACACCTTTGGGATGAATTAGAGCGGAGACTGCGAGCCAGGCCTCCTCCCCCGACATCAGTGCCCCTCCCCCGACATCAGTGCCCCTCCCCCGACATCAGTGCCCCTCCCCCGACATCAGTGCCTGACCTGACAAATGTGCTTCTGGAAGAATGGTCCAACCTTCCCATAGACACCCTCCTAAACCTTGTGGACGGCCTTCCCAGAAGAGTTGAAGCTGTTATAGCTGCAAAGGGCGGGGCCAACTCAATATTGAACCCTACGGACTAAGACTGGGGGGCCATTAAAGGTCATGTGTGTGGAAAGGGCGGGGCCAACTCAATATTAAACCCTACGGACCAAGACTGGGGGGGCCATTAAAGGTCATGTGTGTGGGGAGGGCGAGGCCAACTCAATATTGAACCCTACGGACTAAGACTGGGAGGTCATTAAAGGTCAAGTGTGTGGGAAGGGGCGGGGCCAACTCAATATTGAACCCTACGGACTAAGACTGGGAGGCCATTAAAGGTCATGTGTGTGGAAAGGGCGGGGCCAACTCAATATTGAACCCTACGGACTAAGACTGGGGCCATTAAAGGTCATGTGTGTGGAAAGGGCGGGGCCAACTCAATATTGAACCCTACGGACTAAGACTGGGGCCATTAAAGGTCATGTGTGTGGAAAGGGCGGGGCCATCTCAATAATGAACCCTACGGACTAAGACTGGGGGGCCATTAAAGGTCATGTGTGTGGAAAGGGCGGGGCCATCTCAATATTGAACCCTACGGACTAAGACTGGGAGGGGCCATTAAAGGTCATGTGGATGGAAAGGGCGGGGCCAACTCAATATTGAACCCTATGGACTAAGACTGGGAGGGGCCATTAAAGGTCATGTGTGTGGAAAGGGCGGGGCCAACTCAATACTGAACCCTACGGACTAAGACTGGGAGGCCATTGAAGGTCATGTGTGTGGAAAGGGCGGGGCCAACTCAATATTGAACCCTACGGACTAAGACTGGGGGGCCATTAATGGTCATGTGTGTGGGAGGGGCGGGGCCAACTCAATATTGAACCCTACGGACTAAGACTGGGGGGCCATTAAGTGTCGTGTGTGGAAAGGGCGGGGCCAACTCAATATTGAACCCTACGGACTAAGGTTGGGGGGCCATTAAAGGTCATGTGTGTGGAAAGGGCGGGGCCAACTCAATATTGAACCCTACGGACTAAGACTGGGAGGCCATTAAAGGTCATGTGTGTGGGAAGGCCAGCCAACCAATACTTGGGGCAATATCGTGTATATACGGGGGGGCGGGGACAATACTTGGGGCAATATCGTGTATATATAAATATATCCAGTGGTCACCAGGACAACAAGAGGGGGAATCTCTCCAGCGGTGACACCGGGCAGAAGGTTCTAATTTCCTCCAGAATACAGGTTTTGGGGTTGGGATACATTTTGATCCACTGATGAAGGGGCCCTTAAATCTATTCCGGGTAAAGCTGAAGACCCAGACTGATCCATCTGCAGGAATGGCGTATCTTCCATCAGTGTGGCCCCTGAAGACCACAGAGTGGACCCCAAACCCTACAACTGACCTTCTCTTCTCAGTATGCACAGCAAGGACAGGAAGAATCCCTCCTGATGGGAAAGGACTTGAATTCTGGACTTCACAGAGTCCACCGGGTACACCGCCAGCCAGAAACAGGCCCCGCCCACACCACCGCTGATCATGACCGCTATTGGACCTGCAAAATATGGAAAGCCACAGGATCAAAGAGGAACATCATCTGCACCCACCCCCCCTCCCCCTAACACCCCCTTCCCCCGCCTCACCTGGCTGACCTCCGGATCTTCCACCGAGAACACTCTTGCTGAGCTCATAGCCACCGAAAAAGAAGAAATATCCCGGAACCTCCCGCAGCCACGTGCTGCTGAGGCCACGGAACAGGCCGGCCACGCCTTCCGATTGCAGGATATCGCGTACAATGGACCACGGGGTGCTGAGGACACAAACATGAGAATTATACTGAAAAGTGGCTGTAAACCCTCCATACCCCCTGTGAGGTGACACAGAGAGGAAACCAATCCTCCAACATACGTTGTACCCGTTTATCTGCAGCTGTCTGTCCCCTCCATCCATTCAAAGTGCAGAATTTACACAGGATCTCTCAGCTCTGAAAAGCAGGGGTGGGACCTGAAGTTACATCAGTGAGGAGAGCTGATTGCAGGGAAGAGACACACCCTCCCTCCACACAACCCACAGGAACAGAGCTGAGGCTGTCAATCACAGGCTGTGCGCTGGAGCTCCTCCCCGTCACCATTTATCTCTTGGTGTCAGAAGTGACTGATAGAGGAAGGAGGCAGCAGACAGAGATGACACTCGGTGCTCTGGACTGAGACAAGGACACACTACAGAGGGATGTGCTTTGTTCATGTTTCATGTCTGAGGGCGACGCCCACTTTAACCCTTTGTGTATTGGTGTCCCGGGAGACCTCCAACCTTTTATACGGGACTCCTTTGTGGCCGGAAATCCGCATCTCATGCTGCGTCTGCATGCGGCACTTCACCAGCTCGGTGGGACAAAGGACCAAGGAGGAGAAGATGGAGGCCAAGGAACCCGCAGTGGCCTTGTGATGGTCCCTGGGGAGGAAATAGGAAGAAGTGATCAGAGACCGCACATTGTGGGCCCGGGGGGCAATGGAGGAAGTACCGCCCCCCAGCAGTGGTGTCATGTTTGATCCGACAGCTTCAACCACATAGAAGACAATCCGCAATCCAGAAATGTAACATCAGAAGAGATCACAAATCTCGGGGAATAAAAAAGGAAATGTTCATTTGTAGAAACAAAGTTGCAATTCCCACCGGGAACAGCGCCCCCTGTGGCCTGATGTGAGATCTTCGGGAGTTTTTATCCCATAAAGGTTTCCTTTTTTATTTACAAACCACACGAGATTCCTGATCTCCTCCCCAGGGTTAGGGTTAGGGTCTGGGTCCCCCTGGGGGAGGGCTGTAGGCGGAGTCTCCTCTACACACCTGAGTTGGGCCACATGGTGAAATCCCAGGATGTAGGACACCAGATTCTGAAAGAAGCCATAGCAGGCGAAGAGCACGGCGTTCTCTGCCACGTTGGCCACCAATGAGGGGACGGTGCCGTGATAGAGCCCCCGCAATCCCTCCGTGTGGTAGGTGCGCACGGTGCAGTCCAGGAAGTTCCGGTACATAGTGGGGAATGCCTGCATCTTCACCTTGGCCGTGTCAAAGGGCTGCCCGCTGAGGACACACGCCACGCCACCTGCAACATGTTAAAGTGGACCTGTCATCAGACCTACGTACAGCAACGGGTCAGTGACCCCCTTCCCCGAGATCACAGGACTCCCCCCGACAATGACCCCATCCAGGGCCCTTTATTGTCAGAGAAAAGGTGAAGGAATGCCCCCTTTCCTAATCACCCCTTGGCTCCGCCCCCTAACCACCTCCCAGCACCGTCCCTTGGCTCCGCCCCCTACCCTCCTCCGAGCACCGTCCCTTTGCTCCTCCCCCTACCCACCTCCGAGCACCGTCCCTTGGTTCCACCCCCTACCCTCCTCCGAGCACAGTCCCTTGGTTCCTCCCCCTACCCACCTCCCAGCACCATCCCTTGGTTCCTCCCCCTACCCACCTCCAAGCACCGTCCCTTGGTTCCTCCCCCTACCCACCTCCAAGCACCGTCCCTTGGTTCCTCCCCCTACCCACCTCCAAGCACCGTCCCTTGGTTCCTCCCCCTACCCACCTCCAAGCACCGTCCCTTGGTTCCTCCCCCTACCCACCTCCAAGCACCGTCCCTTGGTTCCTCCCCCTACCCACCTCCAAGCACCGTCCCTTGGTTCCTCCCCCTACCCACCTCCATGCACCGTCCCTTGGTTCCTCCCCCTACCCACCTATATGCACTGTCCCTTGGTTCCTCCCCCTACCTATCTTCAAGCACCGCCCCTTGGTGTCTACCCACCTCCAAGCACCATCCCTTGGTTCCTCCCCCTACCCACCTTCGAGCACCGTCCCTTGGTTCCTCCCTCTACCCACCTGCGAGCACCGTCCCTTGGTTCCTCCCCCTACCCACCTTCGAGCACCGTCCCTTGGTTCCTCCCTCTACCCACCTGCGAGCACCGTCCCTTGGTTCCTCCCTCTACCCACCTGCGAGCACCGTCCCTTGGTTCCTCCCCCTACCCACCTGCGAGCACCGTCCCTTGGTTCCTCCCTCTACCCACCTTCGAGCACCGTCCCTTGGTTCCTCCCCCTACCCACCTCCAAGCACCGTCCCTTGGTTTCTCCCCCTACCCACCTTCAAGCACCGTCCCTTGGTTCCTCCCCCTACCCACCTTCAAGCACCGTCCCTTGGTTCCTCCCCCTACCCACCTTCAAGCACCGTCCCTTGGTTCCTCCCCCTACCCACCTTCAAGCACCGCCCCTTGGTTCCTCCCCCTACCCACCTTCAAGCACCGTCCCTTGGTTCCTCCCCTTACCTACCTTTGAGCACCGTCCCTTGGTTCCTCCCCCTACCCACCTTCAAGCACCGTCCCTTGGTTCCTCCCCCTACCCACCTTCAAGCACCGTCCCTTGGTTCCTCCCCCTAACCACCTGCAAGCACCGTCCCTTGGTTTCTCCCCCTACCCACCTTCAAGCACCGTCCCTTGGTTCCTCCCCCTACCCACCTTCAAGCACCGTCCCTTGGTTCCTCCCCCTACCCACCTTCAAGCACCGTCCCTTGGTTCCTCCCCCTACCCACTTCCCAGCCCTGCCCCTTTTTAGAGAATACAGAGCCAAGTATCATTTTGTGGGGCTCAGTAATTTGTGTGGCATATGTTAATAACAAGGAAAGTAGTAAAATAGATCCCCTTCAGCCAGCAACAATAAACCCCCCAGCATCAATAGATCCCCACATAACAATAGACCCCTCCAGCAACAATAGATCCCCATACAACAATAGACCCCCTCCGGCAACAATTAATCCCCACACAATAGACCCCTCCGGCAACAATAGATCCCCACACAATAGACCCCCCTCTGGCAACAATAAACCCCCTCCTGCAACAATAGATCCCCACACAATAGACCCCCCTCCGGCAACAATAGATCCCCACACAACAATAGACCCATCCGGCAACAATAGATCCCTCCGGCAACAATAGATCCCTCCGGCAACAATAGATCCCCACACAGCAATAGACCCATCCAGCAACAATATATCCCCACAGAACAAAAGACCCCCATCTAGCAACAATAGATCCCCATACAAGAGACCCATCCAGGAACAATAGATCCCCACCAACCAATAGACCCCCTCCAGCAACAATAGATCCCCACACAGCAATAGACCCCCCACAACAAAATACTACCCCAGCAACAATAGACCTCCAGCAGCAATAACAGATCTCCAGCAACCATCATCAGTAGACATCTCCAACAATAAATCCCTCCCAGCAACAATAGACCCTACCCAAAAATAGATCCCCTCCCGTAACAATAGATCCCCCAGCATCCCTTGCCATTACATACATTCAATGCTGGTGGTGCCGGAACTGCATCCCTCCGTGTCCCTGCTGAAAAAGCCCCTCCCCCTACTGGTCTCCTCTCCGGATGTAAACCTGATTCCGTGTTATAGACAATTCCCAACAAAATCATTTTTCCATTGTCCCATCTCAGAGCTGCTGATCTCCTGCCGCCTCTTTACTGCCACTTCCTGTCTCCATACACCCCAGTGATGACCCCATGGCATTTCTCAGGGTGGGTTTCCTGATGGTGACACCAGTGGCCACGTCTGTGTCATGTGTGCTGAACACGCCCACTTGTGGTCTTAGTCATGTGACAGGGCGACATAGGACAAACCGGGGACAGACTGAATGTTGTCACCCTACAACAGGAAGTGCCTGAACAAGGACCTCCATGGCGGGATCACCGCGGATTATTTTTAGGATGACAATGACTTTTGAGATTTTATTGGTTGGCTGTCCATCTGTTATAAAGGTTTTGTATATTTATCCAGATGAGACGAGGAGCCTCGTGCCCACAGAATGACAAGAAATCAATCCGAAAACCAGAACACTGAAATCAGCAAACCGAGAAAATCGACCCAAATACTGAGCCGAAAATACAGAAGACGGGAAATGCTGCCGGAGACACGCGGGGACATCTTCTGGTCACATTCAGGACTGCAGCCACTGCATCAAATGTGATCATTCTGATGTATGGTGTCAGTCATTGATGGTGTCAGTCATTGATGGTGTCAGTCATTGATGGTGTCAGTCATTGATGGTGTCAGAGTTTTCTTAATCCATGCATTTTGTTTTGTGAGGAATGTCCCACCGACACCAACGACGGGACACTGCTCCTCCCACCAACACCAACGACGGGACGCTGCTCCTCCCACCGACACCAACGATGGGGCGCTGCTCCTCCCACCGACACCAATGATGGGGCGCTATTCCTCCCACCGACACCAATGATGGGGCGCTATTCCTCCCACCGACACCAATGATGGGGCGCTATTCCTCCCACCGACACCAATGATGGGGCGCTATTCCTCCCACCGACACCAGTGATGGGGCGCTATTCCTCCCACCGACACCAGTGATGGGGCGCTATTCCTTCCACCGACACCAATGATGGGGCACTATTCCTCCCACCGACACCAATGATGGGACACTATTCCTCCCACCGACACCAATGATGGGGCACTATTCCTCCCACCGATACCAATGATGGGGCACTATTCCTCCCACTGACACCAATGATGGGGCACTATTCCTCCCACTGACACCAATGATGGGGCACTATTCCTCCCACTGACACCAATGATGGGGCACTATTCCTCCCACTGACACCAATGATGGGGCACTATTCCTCCCACTGACACCAATGATGGGGCACTATTCCTCCCACTGACACCAATGATGGGGCACTATTCCTCCCACTGACACCAATGATGGGGCACTATTCCTCCCACTGACACCAATGATGGGGCACTATTCCTCCCACTGACACCAATGATGGGGCACTATTCCTCCCACTGACACCAATGATGGGGCACTATTCCTCCCACTGACACCAATGATGGGGCACTATTCCTCCCACTGACACCAATGATGGGGCACTATTCCTCCCACTGACACCAATGATGGGGCACTATTCCTCCCACTGACACCAATGATGGGGCACTATTCCTCCCACTGACACCAATGATGGGGCACTATTCCTCCCACTGACACCAATGATGGGGCACTATTCCTCCCACTGACACCAATGATGGGGCACTATTCCTCCCACTGACACCAATGATGGGGCACTATTCCTCCCACTGACACCAATGATGGGGCACTATTCCTCCCACTGACACCAATGATGGGGCACTATTCCTCCCACTGATACCAATGATGGGGCACTATTCCTCCCACTGATACCAATGATGGGACACTATTCCTCCCACTGACACCAATGATGGAGCACTATTCCTCCCACTGACACCAATGATGGGGCACTATTCCTCCCACTGACACCAATGATGGGGCACTATTCCTCCCACTGATACCAATGATGGGGCACTATTCCTCTCACTGACACCAATGATGGGGCACTATTCCTCCCACTGACACCAATGATGGGGCACTATCCCTCTCACTGACACCAATGATGGGGCACTATTCCTCTCACTGACACCAATGATGGGGCACTATTCCTCCCACTGACACCAATGATGGGGCACTATTCCTTCCAACGACCGCAGGTACATTTTGTACTCCCACTGGCCCCAGTCTGGAGGGTGGGGAAATGTCCCCGCAGTACATAGAACTCACCCATAGCTCCTGATGTCACATTGATGAGAATCTGTGTGACGGGATTGGCTGGACTTGCATCAGGTGACATGATGACCTGCGATAGGAAGAAGACCGGCATCAGGTGATGAGGATTCAGGAACAATACAATCTACTGCAATCCAAATCCTCTTCTCCAATACTTCACTGGGGGTTCAGCATCCATCTCCAGGCAGGGGGCCGCAGTGGGGCCCCTAGAGACAGGGAACACAGAGGGCCCCACTTGTGCTCCCACCCAATGACACCCAGCAGGGCTCAGGCGCTGCAACCCCAATGAATGCTGGGAGGAAAATGCTTCTCATTGTATCTATTGGAAATAAAGTCTATTCATTATACACAACAGAGATGGAATACAAGTCAGCGATCAGTGACACCAAAGATTCCACCAGGACTATTCATAGTAACATTGCAGAGGATTTAGATTATTCAGGACTTATATGGCGCCAACAGTGTGCACAGCGCTGTACAACACAAGGGCAGACAGTACAATACAGGAGGTGAACTCCGCCAAGGGGATCTGCCTGCTTTGGGGGGGAGGGGGATCTGCCTGCTCTGGGGGGAGGGGAGGGATCTGCCTGCTCGGGGGAGGAATCTGCCTGCTGACCCCCACTGAGCGGGCAGATGACGGGGTACACAGCGAGGGCGCACCCACCTCCCTCTATGGTGGTTGGGTGGTTGAACAGACTGTTGATGATCATCCAATCGGCTGGCTGGAAGGGGGAAGGGTCAGGGATCCGGTGCGGGGGGGGGGGGGTACACAACAGATGGGGGTCCATATATATCCAACCACCATAGAGGGCAATGGATAGTCCAATCGGACAGATAAACTCCATCAGTTTGTTCGCATGAAAGGGGCCTTAGGGCTGATTCACACTTGCAATTGGGGGGCGGTAGAGACATGCAGTTAGGCCGAGTATTTATCACCACCCTGACAACCGGAGAGGCGTGAACACATGGCATAGCAAACATGACCCCCCCACTTCATTGAATATAGCGTGTGTAATACGTGTAGTTGCAGCGCGTTGGGTCACCATTTTGCCGCCCCACAGAATGGAGGACTCCAGAGACTCTGCCTTCACCTACCTGCTCTCCGTATCCTCAGGCCGGATGTTGTCTCTGCAGCTAAGTGAGGATGTCCATTGATTTCCAGGGACCACGCCCACCAACAAGCCATCTCGGGGGAGGGGGCACACAAGCTCCTATTGGGGGAAATGGTGATCAGTGGATCTCCTCTGGAGGCTCATCATCTTCAGTGTTGAGTAGCCATTATACAAGAGGATGGGTGAATGGATGAGGAGACTGGAGCTGGCTGTGCGCTTCATGATCCAAGAAGACTGCTGATGGAAAATGGCAGTTACCTGGCTGGTGTAGTAGATGTAGCGCCCCCCCAGGCCTGAGTATTTATTACTTTCCTCCTCCATTGTTCCCTCTCAGAGCTGCGGATCTCCTGCAGCCTCTTTGCAGCTACTTCATGTCTCCATACCCCCCAGTGATGGTGGCCTGGCATTGCCCTGGTCCTCCTGATGGTGACAACAGTGGGCCGTGTCTGGTCTGTTGTAGCCACGCACAGTCTTCATCTATATGTCTGACCCATGTGGGGGCTCCGTGGTCTCATCTATGGTGGTCAGACGTCACGGGGAGGACAGAACATCAGACCGGAACATTCTGGATACATTCACCTGAGAGGATTCACATTCACCTGTGGTTGGGGGGCGGTAAATATAGGCAGTTGAGCTCCCCTTGGAGTGACCTTGTTTTGTCATGGATGGAAAGTTATCTGCCACTAATCCCCTCCCCCGGCCTGCTGGAAATATTGCTGCAGCTCAGGTTGTCTTACCTGGTGCAGGTGTGCGGTCTCTACCAGGGGCCCCGCCTACAGGCAGTCCATTCACCTGGCTACGCTCAGGATGATGGAGATACACCAGAGATGATTGGAAATAACGAAACCCTCCAGGGATTGGTCAGTGATGGACCTGTATACAGGAACAAGGGCTGGGATGGAGGGCAGTCTGGTAGGTGGACATTGCTGGGGGTAGGTGGGCTGTCGGGAAGGGCCGATCTGGCAGCAGAGGGGGGTACCTGGCAGTGGTCGGTATGCAGCAGGCCGCATGTTTCTTGTCATTCTGCTTCATATGGGTATCTAAACCCAAGAAGAAAGATGGCATATTTCCTTTACGAAGGATGGCGCCATCTTTGTTCAGGCATCATTCAGGGTCACCATCTACTTCCTGGACTGAGATGCCGGCTCAGCATACCTAGGAAGGACCTGTGTAAAGAGGTGCGGACACCTGACCACTTCTATGTCAGCTTGTAGGACTTTCTGATCCAAACCATGGTCAATAATAGAGAATTGCCCGCCCCCCCCCCCCCCCCCATGGCTATTAATATGGAGTTGCCCCCATTGTGGCTACACCATCTTCCACTCTTCTGGAGGGTGTCTGTGGGCATTTGTGAGGTCAGGTCCTGATGTTGGATGAGAAGACCTGGCTTGCATATTGGGCACAAAAAAAAAAGACCTGGTTCACCATCAGCTTTCCAACTCATCCCAAAGGTGTTCAGTAGGGTTGAGGTCAAGTTCCTCCACACCACACTGGTCAAATGATGTCTTATGGAGCTGGCTCCACTCTTCTGGGAAGGCTTCCCACGACATTTTTGCGTATGTCTGTGAGAACTTGTGTCCAATCAGCCAAAGGAACATTTGTGAGGTCAGGTATTGATGTTGGATGAGAAGATCTGGCAAAGCATTGGCATTTCAACTCATCTCAGAGGTGTTCAGTAGGGAGAGGTCAGGGCTCCGTGCAGGACAATCAAGTTCCTCCATGACCGCAAACCTTCTGAACACCTTTGGGATGAGAAAACCTCATACCAGATGTGTTCCATAGGACTGAAGGCAGGTACTGATGTTGGATAAAAAGAAAATGTTACCAAAGGTCTTCCAAAAGTAGGGTTGAGGTCAGGGCTCTGTACAGGACACTGGAGTTTCTCCATGACCTCACCCCTACTGAACACCATTGGGGTGAGGAGACCTCATGACAGACGTATTCCATAGGGTTGAGGGCAGGTACTGATGTTGGGTGAGAAGACCCGGCTCACCATCCACACTCCACCCCAAAGGTGTTCAGTAAGGACAGGTCAGGGCTCTGTGCAGGACACTGGAGTTCCTCCACACCAAACTGGTCCTCCATGTCTTTATGGAGCTGGCTTTGTACACGGGGGACAGTCATGGGGGGACAGAAAAGGGTCTTCACCAAACTGGTCATCCATGTCTTTATGGAGCTGGCTTTGTACACGGGGGACAGTCATGGGGGACAGAAAAGGGTCTTCACCAATCTGGTCCTCCATGTCTTTATGGAGCTGGCATTGTACATGGAGGACAGTCATGGGGGGACAGAAAAGGGTCTTCACCAAACTGGTCATCCATGTCTTTATGGAGCTGGCATTGTACATGGGGGACAGTCATGGGGGGACAGAAAAGGGTCTTCACCAAACTGTTACCACAAGGCTGGAGGAGCACAATTGTCTACAATGGGGGAATTTACTCAACTATAGATACAGATGGCCACTTCCAAAGTGAAGGTTCAAATCCACTTACGAATGAACATTATGTTGATAAATCAGTGGGAGAAACTGTTCTAGCAAGTCCTGCCAGCCCATGGGAAGACCACCAATGGGGACATGGAGTAGACTTAAATAGAAATAGGTTATTGATTGCATGGGGTGGTCTTGAGACTCCTGACCTTGTATATCAACAACCATTACTCCCAAAAAATATGGGAGAGCTGTTCAAACATGCCGTATGGTCCAAAAAACAAAGGTGTCCTAAGGATTTACCAACATAATGTTCATTCGTCAGTGGATTTGAACCTTCACTTTGGAAGTGGCCATCTGTATCGATATTCGAGATCTAAGGTCCCAATGAAGCGAGTCACCCCATGAAACGCAATGACCTTCATTCAATGATCTCTGAGGGCTTCCATGTTATAGTTCATCCATCCATTTATGTGGAAGACCAATGGTAGGGTTGGCGTTCTGCTTCAAACCACAAACTGTGTATTTATAATGGGAGAAATGTGTTCTCTGATGGCATAACCACGTGGAACTCTTGGACCATTTGTGACCATTGAGGGATCATTACGGCCCATTATTTGTAGTTCTGTTTACTATATACCTCTGTACACCTGTCCACTTATACACCCCTCTACACACCTCTACACACCTGAACCCCTCTACACACCTGAACCCCTCTACACCTCTCTACACACCTGAACCTCTCTACACACCTGAACCTCTCTACACACCTGAACCCCTCTACACCTCTCTACACACCTGAACCTCTCTACACACCTGAACCTCTCTACACACCTGAACCCCTCTACACCTCTCTACACACCTGAACCCCTCTACACCCCTCTACAAACCTGAACCCCTCTACACACCTGAACCCCTCTACACCCCTCTACACACCTAAACCCCTCTACAATCCTCTACACACCTGAACCCCTCTACACACCTGAACCCCTTTACACCCCTCTACACACCTGAACCCCTCTACACCCCTCTACACACCTGAACCCCTCTACACACCTGTACCCCTCTACACCCCTCTACACACCTGAACCCCTCTACACCCCTCTACAAACCTGAACCCCTCTACACACCTGAACCCCTCTACACCCCTCTACACACCTAAACCCCTCTACAATCCTCTACAAACCTGAACCCCTCTACACACCTGAACCCCTCTACACCCCTCTACACACCTGAACCCCTCTACAATCCTCTACACACCTGAACCCCTCTACACACCTTAACCCCTCTAAACCCCTCTACACACCTGACCCCTCTACACCTCTCTACACACCTGAACCCCTCTACACCCCTCTACACACCTGAACCCCTCTACACCCCTCTACACACCTGAACCCCTCTACACACCTGAACCGCTCTACATCCCTCTACACACCTGAACCCCTCTACACCCCTCTACACACCTGAACCCCTCTAGAGATGTGAAAATGATATAAATCCCTCCATAATTTGTGTGATAAATAATATTAATAACAATAATAATATTTATAATAAAAACAAGGAATAAAAATATTAATTATTAATTATAATAATATTTACAATAAGAAATACAAATATTAATTAATAATTAATTTTATTAATTGATAATATTAATTATATTTATAATAAGAAATAAAAATGCTAATTATATTATTAATTGATAATATTAATTATAAGAATTGAAAATATAAATTATATTAATTGACCATATTAATTATAATATTTATAATAACAAATAAAAATATTAATTATATATTAATTATAATATTTATAATAAGAAATACAAATATTAATTTATATTAATTGATAATATATTTATAATAACAAGAAATAAAAATACTTAATTATATTAATTGATATTAATTATAATATTTATAATAAGAAATAAAAATATTAATTATATTGTTAATTGATAATATTAATTATATTTATAAGAAATAAAAATTAATCATATTAATTGATATTAATTTTAATTATAATAACAAGAAATAAATATTAATTTAATATCAATTAATATAATGAAGATTTTTATTTCTTGTTATAATTAATATCAATTAATAATATAATTATTATAATAACAAGAAAATAATATTTAATTTTATTAATATATAATATTGATTATAATATTTATAATAAGAAATAAAAATATTAATTATATTATCGATAATATTAATTATAATATTTATAATAACAAGAAATAAAAAAATTAATTATATTGATATAAATTTTGATTATAAAAACAAGAAATAAATATTTAATATCAGTTAATATAATTAATATTTTTATTTCTAGTTATAATAATTATAATATAATTATTATAATATTTATATTAAGAAATACAAATCTTAATTTTTATTAATATATAATATTGATTATAATATAATAAAAAGAAATAAAAATATTAATTATATAATTAATCGATAATATTAATTATAATATAATAACAAGAAATACAAATTAATAATTCATTTTATTAATTGATAATAATTATAATATTTATAATAACAAGAAATAAAATATTAATAATTCTATTATTAATTGATCATATTAATTATTAAAATAATAATATTGCATTGCTATCCTGACTAGAGAATTATCACCTCGCCAGAGAAATTCACAAAGTGAGGATGACTGCATTTCTGAATGAAGTTTCCCTGTTCTGGTCGCGGTTCAGAAGATCTGTTTTCCACGCAGAAGCTGGAGCCACAAATCTAATACAGAGCCAGTTCTGGTGGTCAGGGGGAGGGGCAGGGGGAGGGGCTACTATGTATTAGTATTTTATTGATATTAAAGTGTTACTGTATTCTTCCCAATTAACCCCTCGCCTACCGGGCACTGCCACCCCCTTCCTGCCTACCGGGCACTGCCACCCCCTTCCTGCCTACCGGGCACTGCCACCCCCTTCCTGCCTACCGGGCACTACCACCCCCTTCCTGCCTACCGGGCACGTCTACCCCCTTCCTGCCTACTGGGCACTTCTACCCCCTTCCTGCCTACCGGGCACTTCTACCCCCTTCCTGCCTACAGGACACTTCTACCCCCTTCCTGCCTACAGGGCACTTCTACCCCCTTCCTGCCTACCGGGCACTTCTACCCCCTTCCTGCCTACAGGGCACTTATACCCCCTTCCTGCCTACAGGGCACTTCTACCCCCTTCCTGCCTACAGGGCACTTCTACGCCCTTCCTGCCTACCGGACACTTCTACCCCCTTGCTTCCTACCGGGAACTTCTACCCCCTTCCTGCCTACAGGACACTTCTACCCCCTCCCTGCCTACCGGGCACTTCTACCCCCTTCCTGCCTACAGGACACTTCTACCCCCTTCCTGCCTACAGGACACTTCTACTCCCTTCCTGCCTACAGGGCACTTCTACCCCCTTCCTGCCTACTGGGCACTTCTACCCCCTTCCTGCCTACCGGACACTTCTACCCCCTTCCTGCCTACAGGACACTTCTACCCCCTTCCTGCCTACAGGACACTTCTACCCCCTTCCTGCCTACCGGGCACTTCTACCCCCTTCCTGCCCACCGGGCACTTCTACCCCTTTCCTGCCTACAGGACACTTCTACCCCCTTCCTGCCTACAGGGCACTTCTACCCCCTTCCTGCCTACAGGGCACTTCTACCCCCTTCCTGCCCACCGGGCACTTCTACCCCCTTCCTGCCCACCGGGCACTTCTACCCCCTTCCCGCCTACCTGGCACTTCTACCCCCTTCCCGCCTACAGGGCACTTCTACCCCTTCCCACCTACAGGACACTTCTACCCCCTTCCTGCCTACCGGGCACTTCTACCCCCTTCCCGCCTACAGGACACTTCTACCCCCTTCCCGCCTACAGGGCACTTCTACCCCCTTCCCGCCTACAGGGCACTTCTACCCCCTTCCTGCCTACAGGGCACTTCTACCCCCTTCCCGCCTACAGGACACTTCTACCCCCTTCCTGCCTACAGGGCACTTCTACCCCCTTCCTGCCTACTGGGCACTTCTACCCCCTTCCTGCCTACAGGGCACTTCTACCCCCTTCCTGCCTACCGGGCACTTATACCCCCTTCCTGCCTACAGGACACTTCTACCCCCTTCCCGCCTACAGGGCACTTCTACCCCCTTCCCGCCTACAGGGCACTTCTACCCCCTTCCCGCCTACAGGACACTTCTACCCCCTTCCTGCCTACTGGACACTTCTACCCCCTTCCCGCCTACAGGGCACTTCTACCCCCTTCCCGCCTACAGGGCACTTCTACCCCCTTCCTGCCTACAGGGCACTTCTACCCCCTTCCTGCCTACAGGGCACTTCTACCCTCTGTCACACTTTGAATGACAATTACACGGTCATGCAATGCTGAAATTTTTATCATTTTTCTCACCAATAGAGCTTTATTTTGGTGGTATTTGCTCCCCGCTGGGGGTTTATTTTTGCGCTATAAACAAAAAAAGAGCAAAAAAAATGTTTTTTCTTTGTGTTATAAAACTTCAAACAGGTAATTGTTCTCCTTCACTGATGTGCGTTGATGAGGCAGCACTGATAGGTGGCACTGATGATGCAGCACTGCAGGGCACAGGTAGGTGGCACTGCTGAGTAGCACAGGTGGGTGGCACTGATGGAGGTGGGTGGCACTGCTGGGCACTGATGATCGGTGCTGATCCCTCCTCTGACAATCGCCGGTTCTTGGCATTACTTCCCTCGTGCTGTGACAGTGCGAGGAAAGTGCAACCGATAACAGGCAACCATATATACCCGGTGATCTGCCCTGTCATTGGATACAGCTGATCACGTGGTAAAAAACCACCATGATTGGCCATTTACCGTACCACATGATCAGCCATAGGACACAGATAACGGGCGGGGCCGGGTGTGCACTGCGGGGGGCGTGTTCTGGGAGGATGTCCATGGATGGTGTCCCAGGATTACAGCCTGTCCTTCGCCTATTGGGGAACCAATTATAACAATGATTATTGTCCAATCACTGCTTGTATCTGGCCAATCGATTGCTTGTATCTGGCCAATCCCAGCCCCCGGGGAGGTCCCTGCAGGGAACGGCTCCAGGTTTGGGTACCTGATGTTCTCAAGTTTTAAAAACCTCATGAAATTTTCTGTACATTTGTGGAGGAGAATTCATTCCTTCCGATATTTTTATATTTACGATTTTGCCAGGAAAATGAACCTCTTCTTCCCCCTCCTCCTCCTCATCTTCCTCCTCCTCCTCTTCCCCTCCTCCTCCTCCTCATCTTCCTCCTCCTCCTCTTCCCCTCCTCCTCCTCCTCATCTTCCTCCTCCTCCTCCTCTTCCTCCTCCTCCTCTTCCTCCTCGTCCTCATCTTTCTCCTCCTCCTCTTTCCCTCCTCCTTCTCCTCCTCTTCCTCCTCCTCCTCCTGTTCCACCTCCTCTTCCTCCTTCTCCTCCTTCTCCTCCTCCTCTTCCTCCTCCTCTTCCTCCTTCTCCTCCTCTTCCTCCTCCTCCTTTTCCTCCTTCTCCTCCTCCTCTTCCACCTCCTCTTCCACCTCCTCTTCCTCTTTCTCCTCCTCTTCCTCCTCCTCCTTCCTCCTTCTCCTCCTCTTCCTCCTCCTCCTCCTCCTTTTCCTCCTCCTTCCTCCTCTTCCCCCTCCTCTTACACCTCCTCCTCCTTCTCTTCCTCCTCTTCCTCTTCCTCCTCTTTATCCTCCTTTTCTTCTCTTCCTCCTCCTCTTCCTTCTCCTTTTCCATCTCCTCTTCCCCCTCTTTCCCCTCTTCCTTCTCCTCCTCCTCCTCTTCCTTCTCCTCC
This sequence comes from Staurois parvus, assembly GCF_062004578.1. Taxonomy (NCBI): domain Eukaryota; kingdom Metazoa; phylum Chordata; class Amphibia; order Anura; family Ranidae; genus Staurois; species Staurois parvus. The sequence goes on along the minus strand of NW_028318092.1, from coordinate 223,019 downwards.
TCCTCCTCCTTCTCCTCCTCCTCCTCCTCTTCCTCATCCCCCTCCCCCTTCCCCTCCTCCTCCTCCTCTTCCTTCTCCTCCTCCTCCTCTTCCCCCTCTTTCCCCTCTTCCTTCTCCTCCTCCTCCTCTTCCTTCTCCTCCTCCTCCTTCCCCCTCCTCTTCCCCCTCCTCTTCCTCCTCTTCCCCCTCCCCCTTCCCCTCCTCCTCCTCTTCCTTCTCCTCCTCCTCCTCTTCCTCCTCCTCCTCCTCCTCCTCTTCCTATAAAACTGGAGACATTTTCTGTACATTCCTGAGGGATGGAGTATTAATATTCTCTCAGTATTTGGTCTCCATACGTCTGCTGACACCAGTATTGAATCTCTCAGGTTTCCTCCTCCCCCTCCTCCTTCCCCCTCCTCCTTCCTCTTCCTCCCCCTCCTCCTTCCTCTTCATGTTATAGAACTGTCTGTATGTTGTTAATGATACAGAATTATTACGCTTCACTATGGTGCTCTCTATGAATTTACTGATACCTGAATCTCTGATATGTCTCCATTTCCCCCCTTCTCTGTATAATGAAGTGTTCCTGCATGGCGCCCCCTTCCTGTCATCTCACATATATATTCCTATTATTATAGACAAATGTACCCCCCTAACTCCTCCCACATTTACCCCCCTAACTCCTCCCACAGTTCTTACACTCCATAGACAGTATTATACGGAAACGTGCGGATTGTTCCCGATTGGTGTGCTATCACTTTGTGGAACATTTCCCCAAATGGTTCACGAAATATCGCTGTTTTTGTGGTGAAATTGGTCCCATAGGAATGAATGGCGGAATGTTCAAAACTAGAGTGTGAGCTGACAAATCAGAACATGATTTCTAAACTGCCGTCACTCCCTCATTGTCCCGCCCACCGACACAAATCTTATATCAAAACGTTCAGCTCTCCCTGCTGTCACTAAACATGTCTAAACAAGCCATAGTCCTGATAGCTTTCACAATATGACCATTTGTTTGCAACTCACGCCGCCCATTGACATTCACTGAAACTCCACTCTAGCCACCTCAAATTTGAAGGGCAATTTCTAAACTGCGACTGTGCCTTCATTTGTAATCTTTCAGAGACATACTATACAACAAAATGTAGGTCTGGGTCTTGTGATTCTCACAATATAAAGCTCTTTGGTGTAGGATTTATAGTTTTTAAACTACAACCGTTTGAAGATGGCAACCGCCAGTGAAGTGAGCAAGTTGGAGCAGTTTGTTTTTACCCGCTCTTCTCTGCCCTTGGTGTAGAGTGAGTTGCCATAGGAACCCAGGTGTGTGAGCGGGCAGCAGAGTGACAAAAGATAGAGTGTGAGTTGTAGACTGCTGGTGGAGGAAAGAACACTTCACACAATTTCCCCACAAATTGTATATTTTCTAGTTGTTATTATTATTATTATTTTGTTTTATTTTTGTTTGTTGTTTTTTTTTTTAATTTGAACAGCATATCTTGGTGCAGAAAAATTAACTTTCTCACTTATATTTATATATATATATATATATATATATAGTTGTTATTATTATTGTTATTATTATTTTATTTTGTTTTCTTTTTTTTTTTATTTGAACAGCATATCTTGGTTCAGTAAAATTAACGTTCTCACTTTTAATTATATATTTAGTTATTATTATTATTGTTTTGTTTTTCTTTTGTTGTTTTCTTTTTTTTTTTAAATTTTGAACAGCATATCTTGGTGCAGTAAAATTAATTTTCTCACTTTTATTTATATATTTTTAGTTATTATTATTATTATTATTATTTTATTTTGTTTTTGTTGTTTTTTTTAATTTGAACAACATATCTTGGTGCAGTGAAATGAACTTTCTCACTTTTATTTATATATTTAGTTATTATTATTTTATTTTGTTTTTGTTTGTTGTTTTCTTTTTTTATTATTTGAACAGCATATCTTGGTGTAGTGAAATGAACTTTCTCACTTTTATTTATATATTTAGTTATTATTATTATTATTATTATTTTATTTATTTTGTTTTTGTTGTTTTCTTTTTTTTTTAATTTGAACATATCTTGGTGCAGAGATATTAACTTTCTCACTTATATTTATATATATATATATATATATATATATATATATATATATATATATTTAGTTGTTATTATTATTGATATTGTTATTATTTTATTTTGTTTTTGTTTTTGTTTTTTTTTATTATTTGAACTGCATATCTTGGTTCAGTAAAATTACATTCTCACTTTTAATTATATATTTAGTTATTATTATTATTGTTTTGTTTTTCTTTTGTTGTTTTCTTTTTTAAAAAAATTTTGAACAGCATATCTTGGTGCAGTAAAATTAATTTTCTCACTTTTATTTATATATTTTTAGTTATTATTATTATTTTATTTTGTTTTTGTTGTTTTTTTTTTTATTATTTGAACTGCATATCTTGGTTCAGTAAAATTAACATTCTCACTTTTAATTATATATTTAGTTATTATTATTATTATTATTACTATTGTTTTGTTTTTCTTTGTTCTTTTCTTTGTTGTTTTTCTTTCTTTTTTATTTATATATTTTTAGTTATTATTTTTTTTTATTATTATTATTATTATATTATTTTGTTTTTATTTTATTTATTTTTTTATATATGAACAGCATATCTTGGTGCACTGAAATTAACTTTCTCTCTTTTATTTATATATTTTTAGTTATTATATTATTTTGTTTTGGGTTTTTTTTTTTTACATTTTGAACAGCATATCTTGGTTCAGTAAATGCAATGTTCTCACTTTTATTTATATTTTTAGTTATTATTGTTTTTGTTTGTTTGTTTGTTTTTTTAATTTTGAACAGGATATCTTGGTTCAGTAAATTCAACGTTCTCACTTTTATTTATATATTTAGTTATTATTATTTTATTTTGTTTTTGTTTGTTTTCTTTTTTTTAATTATTTGAACAGCATATCTTGGTGCAGTGAAATGAACTTTCTCACTTTTTTTTGTATATTTAGTTATTATTATTATTAGTATAATTGTTTTGTTTTTGTTTGTTTTCTTTTTTTTTTTTAAAAACTTGAACAGCATAACTTGGTGCAGTAAAATTAACTTTCTCACTTTTATTTATATATTTTTAGTTATTATTATTATTATTATTAATAATAATAATATTATTATTTTATTTTGTTTTTGTTGGGTTTTTTTTTCTTTATTTAATTTTGAACAGCATATCTTGGTTCAGTAAAATTAACGTTCTCACTTTTATTTATATATTTAGTTATTATGATTATTATTATTGTTTGTTGCTTGTTTTTTTTTTGTTGTTTTTTTTATTTGAACAGCATATCTTGGTGCAGTGAAATTAACTTTCTCACTTTTATTTATATATTTAGTTATTATTATTTTATTTTGTTTTTGTTTGTTGTTTTATTTTTTTTATTATTTGAACAGCATATCTTGGTGCAGTGAAATGAACTTTCTCTTTTATTTATATATTTTTAGTTATTATTATTATTTTAGTTTTTGTTGTTTTTTGTTATTGTTTTTGTTTGTTTGTTTTCTTTTTTTTTAATTTGAACCACAGATCTTGGTTCAGTCAATTCAACGTTCTCACTTTTATTTATATATTTTTAGTTATTATTATTATTATTTTATTTTGTTTTTGTTTGTTGGTTTTTTTTTTAATTTTGAACAGCATATCTTGGGTTAGTAAATTCAACGTTCTCACTTTTATTTATATAGTTAGTTATTATTATTGTTTTGTTTTTGTTTGTTTTCTTTTTTCTTTTTTAAATTTGAACAGCATATCTTGGTGCAGTAAAATTAACTTTCTCACTTTTATTTATATATTTTTAGTTATTTTATTTTGTTTTTGTTTGTTGTTTTATTTTTATTATTTGAACAGCATATCTTGGTGCAGTGAAATGAACTTTCTCTCTTTTTATTTATATATTTTTAGTTATTATTATTATTAATATTTTATTTTGTTTGTGTTTGTTGTTTTTTTTTTGTTTTGTTTTTTTTTTTAAATTTTGAACAGCATATCTTGGTGAAGTGAAATTAACTTTCTCTCTTTTATTTATATATTTTCAATTATTTTTATTATTATTATTATTTTTATTATTATTATTTTGTTTTGTTTTTGTTTGTTGTTTTTTTTTTTTTGAACAGCATATATTGGTGTAGTAAAATTAACTTTCTCACTTTTATTTATATATTTAGTTATTATTATTATTATTTTGTTGTTTTCTTTTTCTTTTTTTTAAATTTGAACAACATATCTTGGTGCAGTGAAATGAACTTTCTCTTTTTTATTTATATATTTTTAGTTATTATTATTATTATTATTATTATTATTATTATTAATAATGTTTTATTTTTGTTTTTGTTTTTACATTTTGAACAGCATATCTTGGTTCAGTAAAATTAAAGTTCTCACTTTTATTTATATATTTAGTTGTTGTTATTATTATTATTATTATTATTATTATTAATATTTTGTTTTGTTTTCTTTTTTTTTTATTTGAACAGCATATCTTGGTGCAGTAAAATTAACTTTCTCACTTTTATTTATATATTTAGTTATTATTAATATTAAGTTTTTGTTTGCTTCTTTTTTTTAAATTTGAACAGCATATCTTGGTGAAGTGAAATGAACTTTCTCTCTTTATTTATATATTTTTAATTATTATTATTATTTTGTTTTGTTTGTTTTCTTTTTTTTTTATTTGAACAGCATATATTGGTGTAGTAAAATTAACTTTCTCACTTTTATTTATATTTTTAATTATTATTATTATTATTTTTATTTTTTTGAACAGCATATCTTGATGCAGTAAAATTAACTTTATCACTTTTATTTATATATTTTTAGTTATTATTATTTTTATTACTATTACTATTATTATTTTGTTTTCTTTTTTCTTTTTTTTTTATTTGAACAGCATATCTTGGTGCAGTAAAATTAACTTTCTCACTTTTATATATTTACTGGTAGTTATTATTATTAAGTTTTTGTTTGTTTTCTTTTTTTTTTTATTTGAACACCATATATTGGTGCAGTAAAATTAACTTTTTCTCTTTTATTTATATATTTAATTATTATTATTATTATTATTATTTTGTTTTGTTTGTTTTCTTTTTTTTTATTTGAACAGCATATCTTGGTGTAGTAAAATTTACTTTCTCACTTTTATTTATATATTTAGTTATCATTATTATTATTATTTTGTTGTTTTCTTTTTCTTTTTTTTAATTTTGAACAACATCTACTCTCTCTCTTTTATTTATATATTTTTAGTTATTATTATTATTATAATAATTATTATTATTAATATTTTATTTTGTTTTTGTTTTTACATTCTGAACAGCATATCTTTGGTTCAGTAAAATTAACGTTCTCACTTTTAATTATATATTTAGTTGTTGTTATTATTATTATTATTATTATTATTAGTATTAATATTTTGTTTTGTTTGTTGTTTTCTTTTTTTTTTATTTGAAAAACATATCTTGGTGCAGTGAAATTAACT
>NW_028318091.1:680000-683466 GCF_062004578.1 Staurois parvus | reverse complement strand
CAGACAGAGGGTCTGAGGTTATGCAGCCTCATAGGACAGTCAGTGGAGAATGAAAACTCCTCCTACAATTTTTAATCAGCTGGACACTGATAGAAGTCACAAGACTGCTCTATATGGCTGATGAGAAAAGGTATTTAGCAGTTTTATATTTACTAAAATAATTGCATTTCCATGTTCTGTGTACTGTGGGAGACCAGATATAGTGAATGCAGAGTCCGGGGAGACCGAATATAGTGAATGCAGGGTCCTGGGAGACCGAATATAGTGAATGCAGGGTCCGGGAGACCGGATATAGTGAATGCGGGGTCCGGGGAGACCGGATATAGTGAATGCGGGGTCCGGGGAGACTGGATATGGTGAATGCGGGGTCCGGGGAGACCGGATATAGTGAATGCGGGGTCCGGGGAGACCGGATATAGTGAATGCGGGGTCCGAGGAGACCAGATATAGTGAATGCGGGGTCCGGGGAGACCGGATATAGTGAATGCGGGGTCCGGGGAGACCGGATATAGTGAATGCGGGGTCCGGGGAGACCGGATATAGTGAATGCGGGGTCCGGGGAGACCGGATATAGTGAATGCGGGGTCCGGGGACCGGATATAGTGAATGCGGGGTCCGGGGAGACCGGATATAGTGAATGCGGGGTCCGGGGAGACCGGATATAGTGAATGCGGGGTCCGGGGAGACCGGATATAGTGAATGCGGGGTCCGGGAGACCGGATATAGTGAATGCGGGGGTCCGGGGAGACCGGATATAGTGAATGCGGGGTCCGGGGAGAACGGATATAGTGAATGCGGGGTCCGGGGAGACCGGATATAGTGAATGCGGGGTCCGGGAGACCGGATATAGGGAATGCGGGGTCCGGGGAGACTGGATATAGGGAATGCGGGGTCCGGGGAGACTGGATATAGGGAAATGCGGGGTCCGGGGAGACCGGATATAGGGAATGCGGGGTCCGGGAGACCGGATATAGTAATGCGGGGTCCGGGGAGACCGGATATAGTGAATGCAGAGACCGGATATAGGGAATGCGGGGTCCGGGGAGACCGGATATAGTGAATGCAGAGACCGGATATAGGGAATGCGGAGTCTGGGGTTTAGAAACACTTTAACGCTGAGAAATGCTGAACAAGTAAAATCCCATGACTTCCAATGGTCCCCTGTTCACACTTCAGTATTCTGTCACTTGTAGCAAAATGTCTGTCACAGAAAAGTACTTGCTCTACTTTTCAGGCAGATTTGAGCATTTTGTCCCATAGACTTAAATGGAAAACGCTTGAACAGTGGGAATGAGTGTTTTTTCAAGCACTTTATTTTCAAACTTGTTTCTGAAGCTTTTTTTTTTTTTAACCAAGTGGTTTTTTAATTTAATTTTTTTTTTCACAAAGCGTTTTTTTTTTTTTTCAAGAGTTTTTTTGGTTTTTTTTAAGCGTGTTTTTAGGTACTTTCAGCTCAAAGAGCTGTTTCTATTTCTATTGGCCACAGCAAAAACCCCTAAATGAAAAATGCCTGAAAAAAAAAAAAAAACGCTTGAAGAAAATGCCTGCGAAACACTCAGTTCCGTGTGAATGTAGCCTCATTGAACAAGCTGAAGTTAGAAGCCGATTGGCTTTTTGATTTTGAAAAGACCAACCCCAGTAAAAGAACGCCAGCAGACACGGAGACCTAGAGATGAACCTAACGACAGGTCCTCTTGAGCCTCCTTTGTGACGGCGCGCTTACACCGTTCCAGTTGAACGCGATTGCCGGGAATCCTGCGCGCACACCGCCGCCTAATCCGGGAGAATCCCCCGGCGTCGCGCTTCAAAGTCTGCGGCCATCTGGGGTGACCGTCAGCCCTTATTTTTTTTTTTTTAAATAATAAAATCGCCGCGCGCAAATATGTGACAGCTATCGATCGCAGGAGACAACGGCGCACTGGCGTTCCAGTTGATGGTAATCTGAGACTTTTCCGTTACATGAGGCTCTTAAACAAAAGATTGTAATTCCAGCAGCTTTGTTCAGGAGCGTACCATTGTCTGGGGCTTTGTGCGCGCCACGCTGGAGAGGCACCTCGGACGGGCTCAGAGCCGCGCACGGAGGGGAGTGTGACATCTGACCCTCGTTCCACTATTGTGTCCTCATGCTTGGCATTTTTCTGTTTTTTGCTCCTCGTAGCCTCCTACCCTCTCCTGTGCAGCCTTGGTACAGCCTCCCGGCTTCCTTTACAATGTCTTATGCTAATCAAGTGACATCACCACTAAATACACAGTGTGGCTGCTGATTAAATTACACACCAGCAAGGTTTCCAGGAGGTGTGCTGCTGCAGCCGCTGCTGTTAGAGGGTGCTGCTGCTGATATAGGTGTCCCCATCCATAGGTGGTCATGCATAGACCAGATCAGCACTGAGTCCCCCCCCCTTCCCCATTCGAGATGAGCACATGGAAATCCCGGCAGGGCTCACAGCTTGACATCAATGTGGATTGTGTACACTGACTGCCACCTCATTCAGCACTTGGGCTCCTCTTGGAGCTCTCTGGATTATTGTTGGGGACTTTTTGCGGTTTATGAATCCCACCGATCTCTGTGACCCTTCCCAATGGAATTGCAAAGGACCTCTAGCCTGTCGGGGCCGTTGTCCTCCCCGGGATACACAGCCCAGGTACCCTACAACTACAACCAGCTAGAGGGGAGGTTTAAACAGTTACAAGGTAAGACGGTTTCTCTCCTTTTTTTTTTTTTTTTTTTTTTTTTCTTTTTCTTCTTTATTTCTTTTTCTTTTTTTTTTTTTCCGTTCCTTGGCTTGTTGTTAGCAGGGTTGCTATGAGATCAGACAGGAAAGTCGATGCCGGGACTGCAGTGTAAATAATGCAAGGCTTGGAGAGGTAACCATCATTGTACACACATGCTTCAGCTCTGGAAATCTGCCTTCATCACCACCCCCCCCCCCCCCAGACGTCTGCCGTTTAATATCACCACATTGGGTGTCATAGAGTTTAGTGCGCTCTGTGTACAGCACCATGTAATGTGATTGTGGTCACTCGCAATAAATCTGCCATGACTTGATGGCTGTCATTAGTGTGATCACGCCCCATGTTGTGGAATGGCTGGATGGGGGGGACGTCAGGGAACAATGGATGGGGAAGGAGTGGTCTTTTGTACAGAATCTGGATCCCAGTGCTTAGGGACAGCATGGGACAGCCCTGGGTAGGGGCCTGGCAGCCATTGAAAGCTAAGCCACACTCCCTCACCTGCTGTACATGCAGGCACGCTGTGACAGCTATCAGGAGCAGGCGGCTTTATCCTGCCAGGAAGACCCAATCCTCACTGCGGACCAATACACCAATTGTACATACAATCCGACCGATACTGCACTCAGAAATGGTTCATAATGTGTCTGTCAGATGGTGTCATATATTAGAAGGTCCTATCTGATACACCTACCATATGGGTGCTTGTATGTAATATATTACTGTGTGGGGTGGG